>NC_060140.1:799114575-799417605 GCF_021461385.2 Schistocerca piceifrons
TTGCAGACACTTTGTGAAACTGGAGAATATCATGCACAATGTGGTGTGCTGACCCATGACTAATGATGCAATGTCATTCAGTGTCACTCGGCGGTTTCCTTCACTATGGCCTCAACTGCTGCAATCTTCTATGGAGTCACAACTCGTTGTTCCTGACCTGGACGAGGAGCATCTTCCACTGAAGTCACACGATTTGCGAACTTACTACTCCATTCGTAGACTTTCTGTTGTCACAAACATGCATCACCGTACTAAACCTTCATTCGTCGATGAATTTCAGTAGGTTTCACACCTTCACTATGCAAAAACAGTATAACAGAACGCTGTTCTTCCCTGGTGGAAGTCACAATTGGGGCAGCCATCTTTATATTGGTACTGCGACGGTATGTGTGCTTCTGCAATATGCTGCCACCCATAGGTCATTCTGCACGCTGTTTGTAGCATGCTTACCAACTCACAGGATATCGGCGCAAAATTTCGATTTGTTATTACAGATTTAATGTTTTCATTTGACTCATCCTCGTGTTACTAGAGTGGTTAGACACAAAGCATTAACAACGTGAAGTCATCAAACTTCAGCAACTTCAGAAGTAAGGAGTGCAACAATAAAGTGATGCACGAATAGTAAATATAGCACCCTCATCGGGACTGGTTTGATGGTTTGATTTTAAATGGGGTTGCGGTGCGCAGGCCAAGCCAGTGCCGTAATGGAAAGAAGGAATTCAGGGGAACCATGTTTGGTAGCAATTGTGTACCCTCACTGTGGATAGATAGCTTTCTTTTCTGAGCGCGAGTTCTTCTGTTTAGTTAGGTGCTAAATTTGATTATTTTATGGTAATGTATTGGGTGGGGGTGGGGGGGGCAAAAGAGGTGGAGAGTGGGGGCGGGAGTACCTGCTAATGTCTGATTGCACTCGGGCTAAAGGTCCAAGAAAGGTTGGGAACCACTGCGCTGGAGTGATATTGTGCTTACTGCGTCTGTGGCGCTTCATGGACATCGAACAAAGGGTGAATACTAAGTTTCGTTTCAAATTGCACAAAAGGCGGTGAAGAAACTCATACAATGTTGAAATTGCTGTATGGAGGTAATACTGTAACTCTGAAGGCCGTTTCCTAATGATACGAGCGATTTAAAAGCGAAAGTGAGTTGGTAGAAGACAAGGGACTTTTGCGACGTCCAGCAACCTCAGAAGCGGAAGAAAACGTGCCACATGTAGCAAAAATTGTGCGTTGAAATATGCGAATAACTATTCGAGAGCTTTCCGAAGGTCTTAGCATCTCGTATGGATCCGTGTAAAATATTTAACCGATAATTTGCAAATAAGATGTGTGATAGCAAAATTTTTTCCCAGTTTATTGAACGATCAAAGACTAATTCCGTATGTTGGTTTGCACGGTGTTGAAGAATCGTCTTCATTCAGATCCGGACTTCACGTCGTGAACTGTAACTGGAGATGAAACTTGGGTTGCGCGACTGCTACGGTCGCAGGTTCGAATCCTGCCTCGGGCATGGATGTGTGTGATGTCCTTAGGTTAGTTAGGTTTAAGTTGTTCTAAGTTCTAGGGGACTGATGACCTCAGATGTTAAGTCCCATAGTGATTAGAGCCATTTGAATAATTTGACCCAAACTTGGGAGCCAAAAGTTCAGATTTCCCAATGGATATCGAGTGAACGTCTTTGCCCTGAAACAATACGTCAGTCAAAGGTAAGCTCTTTGTTTTTTACGATACGGAGGGGAATGTGCGATCAGGCCTCGTTCCAAGGGGAAACTCTGTAAACGCCAAATTTTACAAGGGCGTACTGCGGCGTTGGCAAAAGACGTACGAAGAGACCAGAAAAATGGGTCAATGGCTACCCTAATCATCATGACAACGCGTCGTGTCACACCTCGCATTTCATTCTCAAGTGTTTTGCCGGAAAAGTGTCATGTCTCTCCACATCCTCATTATGCTCCAGATTCAGCACCCAATAATGGAAACCGTGCTTAAAGGAAATAGTTTTGACATCATTCCTGACTCTGAGAGAGCCACGGTGCAGCAGCTAGACGTCCTTCCAAAAGAAGACTTCCAGAAATGCATCTAGTAATCGATTCAGGTTGCAATAAGTGCATTGTCATCAGAGGACGGCACTCTGAAGGACATTAAATCAAAGTCATTATTAGCTTATTATTTTGTTTCTAATAAAATTATTCACTTTATTTTTGGTCGCACTTCTTACATCAGAGGATACGCACTGGAATTTTGAGAAATTCTTCCACTCTGTGTTATTCATAATTTTCAATTGGTTATTGGTACAGTTTTGCATGTATTATGACGTTAAAACGTGTATTCACTCGTCGGTCGAAGTTTCTTTTGCGACAAAATACCGTCAGATTTCAATCGATGCTAACTGCGAGACTAATAATGAGTAAAAAACGGATAGATCATGTCTGTACGCATTTGTCGCTCACGATTTGTTTTGCCTGTGACATGGCACCGATGTTGGCGTCACCGCAAGATGGATACGAATTAGCTTAATGTAAATTCACAAATTAGTGTGGTATGTAAATTCGTTTAGCAAGGATATTGATTCGTTTGTCCTTGTGAAGAGCTTGCGGAGTACTACGAAGGCCCAAATTGGGACGAAAAAAGTATTCGCCAGAATATAAGCGATAAACAGTACTGAGATGAAAATTACGAAACAATGAAAGTTTTCGTTCCATATTATTCGTAAATAAGCTCTATATTATAGAAAATGAAAAGCAGATGAAAGCTGGCGTTGAAAGCAAGCCAAAAGGCATAAAAAGTCCCGTTCAGAGCGAATGGGACTGCTATGGTAGCACTTAAAACGAAATGGCCCATAACACGCAGCGGA
Organism: Schistocerca piceifrons; assembly: GCF_021461385.2. Lineage (NCBI taxonomy): Eukaryota > Metazoa > Arthropoda > Insecta > Orthoptera > Acrididae > Schistocerca > Schistocerca piceifrons. The sequence continues at coordinate 799,117,429 of NC_060140.1, forward strand.
TAGCAAAAGTCGAAACTTTTGGTTTAACCACTATACTGCTCTGTGGAACCACTCTATTAAAGATATTGATAATTAAATACATGTTAATACTAAAGCCTTGATATGACTTTATCCAGAGGTTTTCACGAAAAATCTACGGATTGGTCCCGAACGACCATAGAGAATTTCTTTTAATATGATTTCTGTCACTGTTTATGTTTATTTTTAATTTTGTACTAAATGTATACCGTATCTATACATTTAAACTGTGTGCTAGCCTTTTCCTTTTGAAGCAGCAATTACCCTGAACTTCCTCAATTATTTGTAGGAAATATTCCAACCTCGGTCGTCCCCTACAGTCTTATCCCATGAAAGTAATTCCCTGATGAGTTAACACATGTGCTATCATTGCATATCTTCTTCTTGTCTGTGTTGTCTACACATTGCATTTCTCACTGTCTGTGAGATGAATCTCATTTCTTACATCAGCAATGCACTTTATTTTCAACATCGTTCTCTAATACCAAATCTCGGTATTTTTCTTTTCAGGTTATCAGTAGTTCACGATTCAAGTCCATACAATGCTGTGCTCCAAACGTATGCCCTCAGAATAGTGTTCCTGAAACTATGGCCTCTGTTCGGTACCATAAGAATTCGTTTAGCAAGGAATGCCATCATTTCCTACCCTGGTTTCCTTCTTACATCCTCCTTGCTTAGTCCATCATGCGTTATTTTTCTTGCAATGGAACAGAATTTCGTCACTTTACCTACTGCGTTGTCCCAAATTTTGCACTTAATGTTGAGCTCATCTGTGATATTCCTTATTACTTTCGCTTTTCCTAGGGTTATTCGTAATGTATACTTTGTGCAAATTGGACTGTTAGAATCATTCAACAGATATTTTAAATTCTTCCTCACTTTCATCAAAATGAACATTGTCATTAGCGAATATTATTGGTATCATTTCATCATGAATGTTAATATCCGTCGCAAATACTTCTTTAGCGTTCATCGTTACCTCTACAATGCACGGGCTGAGCGAATGAGGAGAATTTCTGCATCCTGGCCTTATTCCCATTTGGGCTGAACGCGTCTTTCTTTCTCTTCCAGCTTATTACTTCCTCTTGACTTTTATAAAGGCTGTACGTGACACTTCTTTCCCAGAGGCTTGTATTATTTTTCTGAGCATGTCTAATTCATTATGCCACACTACGTTCTCAAACATGTGTTCTCTAATTTTACAAATCCTATCAAAATTAATCGATGTACTTGAAGTACTGCTTCCACTGTCAAGTGCAAAATCAGAACTGCTTCTTCTTTCGAACTAATTGCCAGTTAACTAACTGTATTAGCAGTAAATAATGTAGATAGCAGAGTGACGTCGCCCACATCGGCTTACCAGTGCGCTCTCTCCTATGACTGGAGAGGTCACTGTTGTACCTCTGTTAAAAGCCCCCTTCCATTTGCAATCTGTCTAATACGAAGCTCTTTGCCTTTCCGATCTGCTATTGGTTCCCAGTGAAACACCACAATACGAATTATAAATAGAGCTGGTCAGCTGGTGCTGTTAGCTGACGATTAAGATTTTCAGACTAGTGCAGTCTCTCCATTTATGCGGTGCTATCACAAGAGACAATAATGAAAGCGAACCTATTGCTCTACGACACGGCCTGACGAAGAAAGTGAACCACACAGAGGCGAGGAGGAAATGGAAGGGAAATTTCACGGGATTTGTAGCTATGTGATGTTATGTCTATAATGACAAAAGGCGGTCAGATTTATGAAGAACTTGGCAGTAATGAGTCCATTTACCAGTATGACGTTGCACCCCATCAGGTCTGATGTATGCACTGATTCGTTTGGGAAATGTGTCAACACGCTGTCATATCCTCTTCTGAGGCCAGCTTGTAACAACTGCTATAGCTAGCTCTCGATGTTTTCCATACTGGACGGGGCTCAGGAAGGAAGTGGTCCCACAAGTGTTCCACTGTTAACGGAGCAGGCCACGGAGGTACCTCAACGTCACGCGGACGGTTGATGAAGACAGGCGTCACGTATGGACGAAATTTTCCAGTTGAGAAATGGGACAAAGATACTGTAACACAGGTGGACGCTGGATGTTCGTGACTTACCGTTGTACCGTCAGAGTTCTTCAGTCATTACGAGCGGTGACCTGAAGTCATATCCAATGGCTCCCGATACCATGACACCAAGAATATCACTGGTGTGACTCCCCAAAACGTTGGAAGACTGAGACGTCTCCAAAAGTCGCCGCCATTATTGCCAACGACGGTCATCCTCTGTAGTGTAGAACAATTATTCATCGCTGAACACACTGGACCCGGCTCATCAGCAGTCTGCGCCTCCCAGTCACAGCATAGTGTCAAGAAAATGGGCTTGTGTTGCTGTTTTAACGGCAGCCTACGCATTGGCTGTTTATTTCCTACAGTGGTGATCTACATCGTCTTGCATTGGTTGTATTTTTTCAGCAGACTTTTTTTTTTTTTTTTTTTTTTTTTTTTTTAAGGAGCGAAAGCTATGAACATCATATTATCCAGTCGCAGGATCGTATTGGTGGCACGAGGTGTCACCTGCTGTAACGCAGGTCGTGACCACGGATCTACGATCGATTCTTCAAGAAACCGTTTCCAACAGTCTTACAACCGATGTCAGAAGTGTGTTGTAGCTAACGGTGATTGTTTTAAATTCCAGTAAAGGTAGTTCGTTTGTAACACTTGTTTCCATTGTTTCCTTTGTTTCCTGAGGCTATTCACATAACTCTCCACACGCACCTTTATCTACATCCACATCTGTATTTAGCGAGAAGAAGCATACTTCGGGTACCGCTATCCGAGCCGCGCTGAGTGGCCGCGAGGTTAGAGGCGCCATGTCACGGATTGCGAGACACCTCTGGCGGGAGAATCGAGTCTTCCCTCGGACATGGGTGTGTGTTTTGTTTTTAGCATCAGTTAGTTTAAGTAGTGTTAGTCTGGGGACCGATGTCCTCAGTAGTTTGGTCCCTTAGGAATTCACACACACACACATTCACACCCATACACACACACACACACACACACACACACACACACACACACACTCACATACACACACACACACACACACACACACACACACACACACACATACACACCACTATCCCATTGACCCCTTTCGTGTTACCTCTGTATTAGCTATAATTTCTGGTATTTCTTTGCTGTCATTTCGCGAGACATCTGTGGAAGCAAATCGTATGTTAGCCGCTTCTTCTCGGAATGCTCTCCTTTAGAATTTCAATAGAAAACCTCTATGTGCTGCATAACGCCCTTCTTTTAACGTCTGCCATTGGAATTTGCCGAATACTTCCTAACGCTCTCGTATCAATTACACGACACCGTGACCAAACACACGGCTCCTCGTCAGATCCGGTCTATTTGTTCTATAAATACAACCTGGTAAGGATCACAATCGATGAGTAGTACTCAAGGATCAGTCCTAGGCTACGTCTTTCGAGAATGAATTAGGTTTCCTTAAAATTCTTCTTTTGAATCGCAGCCTAATTTTGCTGCTAGACTATATGTTTCTTACAATGGCCACTAAGAGTAATAGGAAACAAAATGACAGTTCATGAATTGACATTAAAAGCGAGTAATAATTGTTCACTGTGCTTGAGATCAAAACAACACTGAGGAAAAAATGAATTAGTACACGTCGAAAGACGACGTCGACTTTGATCCGATGACTGCATATGCCACGTGGGGGACAGTGGATATCCTGTTAATGGCTTCAAAGTCGTACGCCAACAGATAGCGTAGTAGAATAGCCAACGGTGTGTGTCTAGCCTTAAATAGGGAGAGCTACCAGCCTAAAGCCTCAGTCTGCTGCAAATATATGAAGGAAACAGGCAACCATACCACGGAGATGCACTCGTTCTTCCTACAGCCAACAGAGAGTTTGAATGGGGTCACATTGGGGCCTTCCCAGTGGCGGAATGGTCCTTTCGGAGAAATACCACATATGTTGGATGTGCCGCTTTAGTTGTGCTACGACGCTGGTGTCAGTGGATAAGTGAACATTCTCACTATCGTAGACGAGGTTCTGGACGTCCACGCAGCACAGACACCAGGCATGATCGTCGTATTGTAAGGGCAGCAGTCGCAGATCGTGCAGCTACCATAGCACAGATTAGAGGCCTTGTTTCCGGCCTTGTTTCCCCGGACGAGTCAACACGAGCTGTTGAGAGATGTCCTTAGCTGTGGGACTACGGAAAACACACCTCTAGCCCGTCTCCCATTCACGCCACAGCATCGACGTGCACAGCTCGTATGGTGCCATCAAATAATCACGTGGAAGGTGGAATCGCGTGCCGTGGTCTTTAGTGTCGAAAGCAGATTCTGCCCGCACGCAAGTGATGGACGTCTGCGAATACGAAGTGGATGTGGTGAATGCTGTCTCGTAGAGTGCATTCATCCAAGACACACTGGCCCCACTCGGGCCTTATGGTCTGTGGTGCGATAGGCTACAACTGTCGTTCACCTTTGGTGTTTCTGGAGGGGGCGCTAATCAGCGATCGGTAGGTGCAGAATCTTCTAAACCGGTTCGTTTACCGCTCTTGCAACACGAAGGTTGTTCCAACACGTTAACTTTCGACCGCACACTGCCCTTGAAAGTCAACGTGCTCTGCAAGACGTGCACCAACTTTCCTTACCAGCATGACGTCAGTACTTCTCCACCATCGGTGTGGGATATGATGGGACGAGAAGTGAATCGTGCGACTCGTCAGCCAATAACTCTTAAGTGAACAGGTAAGGTAGGTATGGATTAACGTATCCCAGGGCTGTATAGGCCATCTGTACGATCGACTGGATGCCAGAATCAGTCAGAACTCTTGTGTTATCGATCTGTAAATGTAGTAGTTACATGTACTCCATATGCACTGTTGCAACCATAAATCTTGAGTGAACTGGAAACCTCTAAATGGGTGTACTAATATATTCCGGCAGCGTATTACTAATTCCCTCCCGAGCAATAGAAAGTAGTGGAAAACAGTCTCAAGAAATAAAAGACGTCAATAATAAGAAACAAAGGTCTTGTTTGCGACATTGGAACTACAGCGGATTGATGGTTGCAATCCAATGGCCAAACAGTATGTGCAATAAACAGAGCGAGGAAATAACAGCAGGTCAGTGCTACATATGTTTGACACAATATTTACTCAGTGCGTCAATTAAGAAATAGATGGATTTTAGCATAGCAGACAAGTAAATGCAAATATTGAGTGTTCTCCGTGCTACGGTGATTTTCGGAGGACTAATTTTAACTTTCAAGCAACCAAGGAAACAGCATCTGCTTTGCGTTACTGTTCACTGGCAGCTAAACCAAACATTAGCTGACCCCACATTTACACAGAGGCTATGCGATCTTGACATTGGACGGATGCACATTCATTTTCCTGAAAAGAAAACGGAAAAGCTAAACCTATATGCTGTTTATTTCCAGATACAAAAAAGCTCAACAGTATTTTAAGTACTGCCAAACGGATTTGAAAAATTTATTTGTTATTGAAGCAGGTTTCCGAAATTTTGTTATTGCGAAAAAAAGTAAAATGACTAAATACTTTTCCTGGAAGCTTATGAAAAAACTACTATTTTTTAATTTTTTTCTGTGTCATTCAAATAAGGTTACATTTTATATCTACCTCAACTACAGATAACATAATATCATGAAACAGAACTGAGGCAGAAGACGGAAATATGCCTTAGAGCAGGAAATATCGTCCTGTCATAACCATGTATCTCAGTTCAAGAAAAAATAACCCTATGCAACAACTTCGTTTTATAGACCAAATGTGACACAGCTTAAACAGATTCCACATGTAAATCGTTCCAAACTATATATAGAAGTAATTTCATTCATCAACATGTATACTCAAAAGGAAGCATAGATGCTGCTTTACAGATCCTGATAGGCGAGTTTTCTGCAAATTATTTTTGTTAAAAGTTTCAATGTCTTCGCGAGGTTGTACAGATATCTATCGATTTTGAGTTCTATTCTATGAGAGGAACTTTGGATTTTACAAGAATTGGAAATTTGTGGTAAGGTCTTGTGGGACCAAACTGCTGAGGTCATCGGTCCCTAAGCTTACACACTACTTAATCTAACTTAAACCAACTTACGCTAAGGACGATACACACACCCACGGCCGAGGGAGGACTGGAACCTCCTATGGGGGGAGTTGCGCAAACCGTGACAAGACGCCCTAGACCACGCGGCTACCCCGCGCTGCTCACAAGAATTCTTAGCAGTTTACCGGCAATGCCACACTCCCAGTTCCACTTCCTCTTTTATCTGTATCCACATTTATATACATCCGTGCTGCTGCCTAAGAGAGCACCTTAAATACGTAAAGCTTTTGAGTCTAATGCTCCATTAAGATTTTCATGTGTGTTAACTGATAAACGACACTAGCTTAACTTCCTATTCTCAACCGGCAAACACTCACGCTATGAACATTTTGCTCACAGAAATCTGAAAACACTCGGCATCAGTATTTGTGTGCTATGTTCTGATAAAATGGCAAATAAATGAAGAAATTAGAAAATAGTTAAATGCACTTACACTCCGCCACCATAGCAAGAACTAAACTAAATGGCTTCGTAGTTAAACAATTAGATTAATATTAGGAACTTCTGTAGTTCACATTTCCTTACGATCGTCGAAACGTTAATTTCGCAATGTCATGCACAGTGAATGCTACGATCTTTTCTACTAACGAATACACAACCGATGTACGGGTGATCAAAAAGTCAGTATAAATTTGAAAACTTAGTAAACCACGGAATAATGTACACTCCTGGAAATTGAAATAAGAACACCGTGAATTCATTGTCCCAGGAAGGGGAAACTTTATTGACACATTCCTGGGGTCAAATACATCACATGATCAGACTGAAAGAACCACAGGCACATAGACACAGGCAACAGAGAATGAACAATATCGGCACTAGTACAGTGTATATCCACCTTTCGCAGCAATGCAGGCTGCTATTCTCCCATGGAGACGATCGTAGAGATGCTGGATGTAGTCCTGTGGAACGGCTTGCCATGCCATTTCCACCTGGCGCCTCAGTTGGACCAGCGTTCGTGCTGGACGTGCAGACCGCGTGAGACGACGCTTCATCCAGTCCCAAACATGCTCAATGGGGGACAGATCCGGAGATCTTGCTGGCCAGGGTAGTTGACTTACACCTTCTAGAGCACGTTGGGTGGCACGGGATACATGCGGACGTGCATTGTCCTGTTGGAACAGCAAGTTCCCTTGCCGGTCTAGGAATAGTAGAACGATGGGTTCGATGACGGTTTGGATGTACCGTGCACTATTCAGTGTCCCCTCGACGATCACCAGTGGTGTACGGCCAGTGTAGGAGATCGCTCCCCACACCATGATGCCGGGTGTTGGGCCTGTGTGCCTCGGTCGTATGCAGTCCTGATTGTGGCGCTCACCTGCACGGCGCCAAACACGCATACGACCATCACTGGCACCAAGGCAGAAGCGACTCTCATCGCTGAAGACGACACGTCTCCATTCGTCCCTCCATTCACGCCTGTCGCGACACCACTGGAGGCGGGCTGCACGATGTTGGGGCGTGAGCGGAAGACGGCCTAACGGTGTGCGGGACTGTAGCCCAGCTTCATGGAGACGGTTGCGAATGGTCCTCGCCGATACCCCAGGAGCAACAGTGTCCCTAATTTGCTGGGAAGTGGCGGTGCGGTCCGCTACGGCACTGCGTAGGATCCTACGGTCTTGGCGTGCATCCGTGCGTCGCTGCAGTCCGGTCCCAGGTCGACGGGCACGTGCACCTTCCGCCGACCACTGGCGACAACATCGATGTACTGTGGAGACCTCACGCCCCACGTGTTGAGCAATTCGGCGGTACGTCCACCCGGCCTCCCGCATGCCCACTGTACGCCCTCGCTCAAAGTCCGTCAACTGCACATACGGTTCACGTCCACGCTGTCGCGGCATGCTACCAGTGTTAAAGACTGCGATGGAGCTCCGTATGCCACGGCAAACTGGCTGAAACTGACGGCGGCGGTGCACAAATGCTGCGCAGCTAGCGCCATTCGACGGCCAACACCGCGGTTCCTGGTGTGTCCGCTGTGCCGTGCGTGTGATCATTGCTTGTACAGCCCTCTCGCAGTGTCCGGAGCAAGTATGGTGGGTCTGACACACCGGTGTCAATGTGTTCTTTTTTCCATTTCCAGGAGTGTAGATAGAGAGGTAAAAATTTACACACATCCTTGGAATGACATGGGGTTTTATTACAACAACAACAAAAAAGTTCACTAAATGTCCGACAGATGGCGCTGGACAGCAAAACGTCAGTGACGGCGCATGACAATCGTGTATAAAAGGAGCTGTAATGAGAGAGAGAATCAGATGCGCCAGCAGTTGCAGCATGTTGACGTTACCTGAAAAGGCGCTTTTAATGAAGCTGTATTATCAGACACGTGAAAGATCTCTTGCGCGCATCGTTTGGTGATGATCGTGTGCTCAGCCGCCACTTTCGTCATGCTTGGCCTCCCAGGTCCCCAGACCTCAGTCCGTGCGATTATTGGCTTTGGGGTTACCTGAAGTCGCAAGTGTATCGTGACATCTCTAGAGATGCTGAAAGACAACATCCGACGCCAATGCCTCACCATAACTCCGGACATGCTTTACAGTGCTGTTCGCAACATTATTCCTCGACTACAGCTATTCTTGAGGAATGATGGTGGACATATTGAGCATATCCTTTAAAGAACATCATCTGTGCTTTGTCTTACTTTGTTAAGCTAATTATTGCTATTCTGATCAGATGAAGCGCCATCTGTTGGCCATATTTGGTTCTAGTAAAACCCCTTGTCATTCCAAGCATGTATGTCGATTTGTACCTCTCTATCTACATTATTCCGTGATTTATTCAGTTTTCAAATTTAAACTGATTTTTTGATCACCCAGTATTTCTACTAACGCGGTGCTCTGTGATGGGTTAAAAGCTAAATTTTTATCTTCTTCTGAGGTAAGTACGTCTGTATCTTGAAGATAAACAATGTCTCGGGACATAATGGAGAAACATTTTTCTCTTCACTGTGCCATTCTTTACTAATTGATGAGGACGCTTTCGCTTAGGAGCTCCTCGTCCAAGACGTAAAGGCCCAAGGGATGCCTACCGGCCGCCGTGTCATCCTATGCCTTACGGAGTTTTGGAGGGTCATGTTATCAGCACAACGCTCTCTCCGCCGTTTTGCAAACTTTTTAGACTGTGGAGCAGGTGCTATTCACTCAAATTGCTCTTCAATTAGCATCACGAGGCTGACTGCACACCGGAACAGTCCTATCAAGGAAAAATCCTTGGCAGTATAGAAGTAGAGCCCTGTTTCTCAACATGGCATCCATCTATGATAAACACTGAACTACGGACGAGGACACCTTCCTTACACAAATTTAATTATATCTCATGGAGTAATTATCACGGTACTCGGGATTGGGAGTTTTTGTTAAATTCTACATATTCAGTGGTTAATAAAAAAAACTGAACACTACAATATTATACTGTGGGCAAGCATGAGACTCTGAAATAACCCAATACCGGGGTAACAAACGTACGGATATCGGCTATTCCGAAGTACGCACGAAATAATATTTTATACACAGCATTCGACTCACCGCCTTCTAACAGATAGTTCGCGTGAGCGCTGCTATTATGTAGAGAAAACATGCGTGCTTTTCCGCAAACTATGATGAATAACTTGCTTCTCAGGGGTTACTGGTCATTTATGTACCAACATTCACAAAGAAACTGAGATATTTGTTGTTTATTAAACAGAATATTTACCTGTATTTACTATTCGTTATCTGTAGGACAAAAACTGAATTCTCATCTGCCGTTAAGAGGCCAATCTGAAACGTATTGGACTCATTCAGTACTCAAACATTAATGAATGGAATCTGTCTTTACTTTACTAGGTTTTAAGCTATTAAAAGATCAAAATAGAGAAGTCTCCTGCATTTACATTTAATATGACAGACTGAATTTCTAACTAAAAAATATTGTCGGTGTAATTGCCGACCAATTGCTCCTTGGGAAAGAGAACTCCCTGCAACGCGAAGTTCTGATATACAGTTATTAATTACAATAAATGGTGGCTATTATGGGAGGTGCTCACTACTTCAAAAACCAACACTTTCTAATAACAATTGGACATATATTCTCATAACTTACAGACAGACTTACGTTAAATATCAGACTGTGATACAATGGCGGCCTTCCGCTACACGAAGCAAGCTAGGAAAAAAAGTCTACCAAAAAAAAAAAAAATCTCTGTTCGTCTTCATCTACACTCATGCTCATAAATGAAGGATAATTGCAGAATGTGGTGCCAGACAACGTGGTGGCACTACGCAAAACTGGCGCTAATAGCATAGGCACATAGGGAACATACACGACACAGATCTGCAAGTCACAATATACATAAATAACCTTGTCACTGACATCGGAAGATCACTGAGGCTTTTTGCAGATGATGCTGTGGTGTATCGAGAGGTTGTAACAATGGATAACTGTATTGAAATGCAGGAGGATCTGCAGCGAATTGACGCATGGTGCAGGCAATGGCAATTGAATCTCAATGTAGACAAGTGTAATGTGCAGCGAATACATAGAAAGATACATCCCTTATCATTTAGCAACAAAATAGCAGATCAACAACTGGAAGGAGTTAATTCTATAAATAATCTGGGAGTACGCATTAGGAGTGATTTGAAACGGAATGATCATATAAAGTTGATCGTCGTTAAAGCAGAAGCCAGACTGAGATTCATTGGAAGAATCCTAAGGAAATGCAATCCGGAAACAAAGGAAGTAGGTTACAGTACGCTTGTTCGCCCACTGTTTGAATACTGTTCAGCAGTGTGGGATCCGTATCAGACAGGGTTGATAGAAGAGATAGAGAAGATCCAGCGGAGAGCAGCGCGCTTCATTACAGGATCATTTAGTAATCGCGAAAGCGTTACGGAGATGATAAACTCCAGTGGAAGACTCTGCGGGAGAGACGCTCAGTAGCTCGGTACGGGCTTTTATTAAAGTTTCGAGAACATACCTTCACCGAGGAGTCAAGCAGTATATTGGCTCTCCTAGCATATCTCGCAAAGAGACCATGAGGATAAAATCAGAGAGATTAGAGCCCACACAGAAGTATACCGACAATCCTTCTTTCCACGAACAATACGAGACTGGAATAGAAGGGAGAACCGGTAAAGGTACTCAAGGTACCCTCCGCCACACACCGTCAGGTGGCTTGCGGAGTATGGATGTAGATGTAGATGTAGATGTAGATGTATTGATGATAAGTTGAGAAAACCGTCCCGAAGTACACGTTCTACAAAACGCCACTCTTTCGTGCGTATATACCCCGACATAAATATGGGATATGATCACCATCCACACGTACACAGGCCGCACAACTTGTTGGCAAACTCTGGATCAGGTGGTCAAGCAGCTGCTGGTGGTGTGACCAGGGCCTCCCGTCGGGTAGACCGTTTGCCGGATGCAAATCTTTCGATTTGACGCCACTTTGGTGACTTGCGCGTCGATGGGGATGAAATGATGATGATTAGGACAACACAACACCCAGTCCCTGAGCGGAGAAATTCTCCGGCCCTGCCAGGAATCGAACCCGGGCCCTTAGGAATGACATTCTGTCGCGCTGATCACTCAGCTACCGGGGCGGACAGCTGCTGGTGTATAGTCTCCAATTCTTGCACAAGTGCCTGTAAGAGCTCCTGAAGTGTTCTATGGGTTAGAAGAAGTGTAGCAATACGTCGACCGAGAGCATCCCAGACGTGCTCGATGGGGTTTAGGTCTGGAGAATAGCCAGGCCACTCCATTCGCCTTATATCTTCTGTTTCAAGGTACTCCTCCACGACGGCAGCTCGGTGAGGCCGTGCGTTATCATCCATCAGGAAGAATGCGGGGCCCACTGCACCCCTGAAAAGGCGGACATACTGTAGTAGAATGACGTCCCGATACACCTGACCTGTTACAGTTCCTCTGTCAAAGACATGCAGGGGTGTACGTGCACCAGTCATAATCCCACCCCACACCTGAAACCACGACCTTCATACAGGTAACTTTCAAGGACATTAAGGGGCTGGTATCTGGTTCCTGGTTCACGTCAGATGAAAACTCGGCGAGAATCACTGTTTAGACTATACCTGAACTCGTCCGTGCAGATAACCTGGGACCACTGTTCCAATGACAACGTACTGTGTTCTTGACACCAGGCTTTACGGGCTCTCCTGTGACCAGGGTTCAGTGGAATGCACGTCGCAGGTTTCCGGACGAATAAACCATGTCTGTTCAGTCCTCTGTAGGAAGTGTGTCTGGAAACAACTGTTCCAGTTACTGCGGGAAGGTCCCGAGCAAGGCTACCTGCAGTTCTCCGTGGCCGTCTGCGGGTACTGATGGTGAGATATCGGTCTTCTTGTGCTGTTGTACACTGTGGACGTCCCGTATTGTAGCGCCTGGTCGCGTTTTCTGTCTGCTGGAATCGTTGCCATGATCTTGAGATCACACTTTGTGGCACACGGAGGGCCCGTACTACGACCTGCTGTGTTTGACCATCCTCCAGTCGGCCTAGTATTCCACCCCTCATAACGTCATCAATATCTGTTCTTTGAGCCATTTTGAACAAACAGTCACCAGTAGCACATCTGGAAACGTCTGCACACTTACACACTGCACTGTATTCTCACATGCACCAACACATCTCTGCGTATATGGACTGCTGCCAGCGCTACCGTGCGACGATCGCAGATCAAATGCACCGCATGGTCATACCCCGAGGTGATTTAAACACGCAAACCGTCCACCAGAGCGTTGTTTCATCATGTATCAGCATTATCCTTAATTTATTAGCACGAGTGTACATTACACAGATACTATAAACAGTAAGCTATTTGTTAAACGCATCGCTGTTTGCGAGCTTTACAGATATTAAACTGCACTTCTTAAAATTTGATATTCATCGCGCACACTGATGCAGTCTTTCAGTAATTTATAGTTAACACGTCACTATTTTTAACACACAAAAAACCCTTTTAATTTTTCTCTAAATGTCAATTTAGTTAGATTATGCTCGTTACTGTTACGTACGTGTTCAATCTTTACCACAATGCATACGGAATGATACTGTTGCCAGATAACTACCGTCCCGCACACCCAATCGGACGAAGGCTACGCTTCAGTGATTTATTTGGGAAACACTGAAACATCTTCCGTACAGCCCGATTCCTTCACTGTGTGATATTCACTTCTTTGGCGACCTGAGGAGAGGAATTGGACTGGACGTCGGTTTCGGTCGGACGAGGAACTACAAGAGCGGGTGCGGTTTTGGATTCGTCAGAGGCTGACCGCGTTCTACGAAATAGGAGTTGATCGTTTCGTCTCCCAGTTTTAACGCGTGGGATGATTACTATGACTACTTTCGAATGGTACCATTCCATGATCCCACTTCAGCGGGTGTTTGGTTTTCATGTAACTGCGCCTTATAGTAGTAACATATTGATGAAAAGCTAGTATCGCCTACATCAATTATACTGTAATGAGAGTTACATTACAATGATTTACGAGCGACGTGATAAGTTACTTGAGTACAATAACACATGTAATCCGTGTAACAGTACTCTTTAAAGCCTGTGCTATTTTAAGTGAGCGGGATTCACCTTACGAGGAAGGATTTTCGCTTAGATATCGACCGCGTGTACCTGAATGGTGGCAAATCACACTTACATCCACTCTGTACTAACAATGATCCGTCAAGTAAGTTCGAAATGCAATTACACGTCAGGATGGATGAAAAGGTAACCAGAAGATGCTACCAAAGTGACAATAATACGGTCGCCAGCCCAATTAGGCATTAACTGAGTTTCTTCCCTGTACAAGTTGGTATATATTCACGCAAAACAACAAGTTGTAACACTGCATACTATAGTAGAATTTTAGAACCAGAAAATCTATTGAACTGATAGTTTCAAGTTCTGTGCTGATATGGGAAATCATGAATACATAACATTACACTATAATGTTTACTACAAAACTTTATACTGTCTACAAATCTGACTAAAATCGGGCATATGTTATCCTAGAAATTGTACTTTCGTGCCACACACAAAATGTCAATTTTGATAAAGATAGAACACAGATAAATTTTGACTTTTATATTGACTTTAACTTTTGCTGGTCAAACTAATTTAGAACACTTCAGAATTCAAATGAATGAGGGGGGAAGGGGGACCCAGAAACTGTAATGATTGCTGCATTTAAAAAAAATGATTACTGAATTCATTATTCATTCAAGATTTCCAGTATATAAGTTACTACTCTTTTCATCTTATTTACTGCTCATTTAAATGCCTTTAAATCTGTCTCGAAATAATAAACTTCATTACTATCTGAATACTAAAGTTATCTTTCGAATTCGTTAGACCTTCGCTATTCATTTACTGGTTCATTAACAAAACATTTCTTTAAATACCATTCTGATATAGCTAATTCTTCAAGTAAAGATTATTAACACAATTTTTAATTTTCCTTTCGGGACACTCGGATTACACAACGTTTGGAAAGGACCCTGCCTAGGTTAGTTGTGAGGATAATTAAATGATGGAAAAGTTCTGGTAAAATTTAGGTTATTATTGCACCAAACAAACACAGTTCACTCTCTGATCCTTACGAATACAGTACTACAAATTTCAACCTGCTAGTATCGATGCGGCGGTTGGCTGGCGGCAAGATGGCGAGGCACAGAGCACTCATACAACCACAGCTATTGCTCTTGACGTATGGGCACTTCAATTCTTCTTAGCGTCGCAATACTTTTCCATTTAGTGCCTATGGAATTTTGCCATGCTATGTGGGCGTTGGAACGGCATACCCGAGGCTCAGTGAAGCTATGTCTTCCACGAGAGCCTCTTCGCTCCAGAAGATGTAGCTCAATCCAGTGCCAAACTCCAACAACAACAGTGCCCGTTGTGCCGTGCAGTGCCCTTGCGCGCATTTTCCAGCACTCGCCTGCCATCCACCTTTTACCGCTACCTGAGAGACCGGGTATTCACCCGAGGTTTTGCATTCTATATATCCTACCACATTGCCTACGTATGGACCAGACGCACAGTTACAAATTTAAACTTCTTACAACAGTTTCAACATTTGTTACATTTCAATTCTAATACAATATTACTTGACATTTGCATAAACATTAATATTCACATTGAAACTTACTTACAGTTTTCTTAACATAATGGCATGAAACAAAAAAGAAATGAAATCAGAACATCAATTACACAAGTTCATCGTAAAATAAAATGAAAAGAATTGCTTATATGTACAATAGTACAGAGTCGTTGTTGTATTCTCTGTAGTCTGGTTATGTTTTGCTTGTTTCACTTACACAAGAAATTGAGAAAGAGAAGAGAAGAACTGCTGCCTTTCATTAGGACTGCACTGATTTAATGAGGACGTGCCGTTCCGGAAGTATTGCATTTCCACAAGTACCAGTGTGAATAGCATACAGGCTTCTGAATAGAGGAGCTGAGGCAATGAATTATGTCGGTCACCCTACTCTAGTAGCTGAATGTAAGATTTTTGTGTATAAACTAATAAAGGGACCCAGATCCACCTACACCAGCCACGTTAAATTTAACGAACTTGTTCTCTTACAATACATGCGTTATAAACATTATTCCTTGAAGTAGCAGGATTAGTATGTTTGGAATCTTTTGTCAAAGGGATTTCATTGGTAACTATTTTTCAGATAACATTTCTTTGGAGTTATTTAAAGAACAATGTACGACAGATTTAAATATGGATTTCCACCAGTTTCACTCATTCACCCTATGCTTTCATTAATAGTGTCTGTCTAAAAGCACGATTTCTAACTTCTGAATTTCGTGAATCGTTGATGGTAGGAACTGTGTATTGTGACTACCTTTGAAACATTATATACCCACGTGTAAAATTAAAGAATTAAAAGAAGGCCCATAATGCCCCATCTGCCATTTTAGCTCCTCCACACCTGCTCTACGATTAATTGATAGAATTAGTTTATTTACGACGAACGCTACTAGGGTAACCCATCCTTAGCTATTATATGTTTGTGCGGTACCCAAATAAAATAGTAATAAGTAAAAAAAACTAAGAACGTGCAACTAATAGCACTGGATTTTAAACTTTCGCGAGTGATCTTTTCACACTAGAGCATCGCAGGCCCGATCTGCAAACTAAAACACAGGGAAAACAGAAGCGTACTTCATCAAGGGTTACTATTAAAATACGTAGAAACGTGTCTTTAAATATGAGTCTTGATATACAATGTTCGTCCCTACGCACGTGTTGTCCAGATTTCATATTGGTAAACTGGATGAAAGAGGGGAGGCTTCATTTTGGCCATGTGCGTATATTAGTGAATACGTATCATTACTGGTGTGACCCACCCTATCACTGAACTGTTCACCGTAGCTACTGTTGTCCGTGTTAGTTTGTTGTCGATTCTGATGAGAACAACCTTATCACTGAACGTCTCACAGTAACTCACTCCCTACCATACCTTCCTATTCTCAACGAATACTATTCCCGCTATACAGCAGAAGAATATGGTATAACGAGATTAGAATTCGTCCTGAATAGGAAGGTAGGGCAGAGAGTGAGTTACTGTAAACAGTTCAGTGATAGGGAAGCAGAAGCTGGAGAGATGGGGAATTTGATCGTATGGTATTGTGGGCCGGGAGTCCCTACGTGTAGAATATCGGCCGGCGAGTTGCAAGTCTTTTTAGTTGACAGCACAGTGAGCGGGATTGAAGAATAAAGTAGATGAGCTCCTGGTTTGTATAGATGACATTGAATCTAATAATGTAATAGATATACTATGCCTGTCTGAGCATCACATTGAGTCTGATAGGGAGAAGGTATATATCAGTGGTTATAAACTAGCTGCACATATGAGTAGAGAGAATAAGGTGCGAGGAGGAGTAGCTACATATGTCAAAGTTATCATAGCGTAGAAAGCTTAGATACAAAAAAGTTTTGTCCAGAGCAACATATAGAAGCATGTGCCTGTCAACTTAAACTGAAGGAGGGCTCTTTTACAATTGTAAGAGTGTATAGGTCCCCTTCAGGAAACTTTCATTTATTCCTGGAAAACTGGGATGCCTTGTTGTGCTATCTGTGAGATAGGGGAAAGCAAATTATTATTTGTGGGGACTTCAATGTTGATTCATTGAAAGAGTGTAATAGGAAGAATGACCTGGAAGTCTTGCTCGGTTCTTTCAATTTGATATCTGTTATTAATTTTCCTACTCGGGTACTAAAGGACAGCAGCAAATTGATAGATAACACTTTTATAGACCAAGATAGGTTTAAAAACATTAATTCTTGTCCTGTTGAGAATGGGCTTTCTGATCATGATGCTCAGCTAGTTACAGTACATGACATAGCTCCATTCAGTAATTCAAGACTACCCTCCAAAGTTGTGCGTTCAGTTAATGACTCAACAATTAGAAACTTCAGAGTAAATCTTCAGCAGTTAGACTGGGATGAGGTGTGCAAGGAACCCATTGCTAATCTAAAATATATCTTATTTCATGATACACTTGTAAGAGAATTTCAAAACTGTTTCCCCAAGAAAGTAGTTGAATCTAATTATAAGAAACTATGCAAAAAACCTTGGCTTACTAAAGGAATAAAATATCTTGTAACCACAAAAGGGAACCGTATCTAACAACAATAAAGAGCAATGACCCAGAAAAAGCCAAATATTATAAAAACTACTGTGCTACATTAAGGAAGGTTATTAAAAAGTCCAGAGGCATGTGCATCATGTCTGAGATTAATACCTCTGATAACAAAATCAAAACAATTTAGAATATTATTACAAGGGAGACAGGACAACCAAGAGCACAGGATGACGGCATCACCATCAAAGCGAATGGAAGCTTGATGAACAACAAGCTGGAGGTCGAAAACATTTTGAATAATCATTTTTTAAACCTTGTAGAGAAAATAGGATCTAAATGTTCATTAGAAGAAGTAAGGCAGTTAATGGAAGAGGTCTTACCCACACCATTTGATACAATTGAAGTTCCACCCACTTCTCCATCTGAAATTAGGAAGATAATAAACTCTTTCACATGGGATTGATGGCATTTCCAGCAGGATAATTAAAGCTTGTTCCCAAGAAATAAGTGGGATTTTTAGCCACATATCTAATAGCTCTCTGAGGCAGGGCATTTTCCTAGATAGACTGAAGTATGCCATTGTTACACCACTGCATAAAAAAGGGGACACGTCTGATGTCAACAACAACCGCCCAATCTCTCTTCTGACTGCCTTATCCAAAATTCTTGAAAAAATAATGTATTGTATTGTAGAGTAGCTTCACATCTTTGTAAAAATAAAGTTTTAACTAAATGTCAGTTTGGGTTCCAAAAGGGTTTTTCAATGGAAAATGCTATATATACTTTCACTAATGAAATATTAAATGCTCTGTGTAACCAGAAGTCACCCATTGGGATTTTTTGTGATCTATCACAGGCTTTTGATTGTGTAAATCATGGAATACTTCTAGATAAGCTCAGGTATTGTGGTATGAATGGGACAGTGCTCAAATGGTTTAAATCATACCTAACTGGAAGAGTGCAGAAAGTTGAAATAAACAGTTCACATAATATGCAAAAAACTGGTGATTTCTCAGACTGGGGAACAATGAAGAATGGGGTGCCGCAAGGTTCGGTCTTGGGTCCCTTGCTGTTCTTAATATGTATTAATGACTTGCCAATCTATATTCACAAAGATGTAAAGCTGGTACTTTTTGCCGATGATACAAGTATAGCTATCATACCTGACAGACAAGAATTAACTGGTGAAATTGTAAATGATGTTTTTCAGAAAATCATTAAGTGGTTCTCTCCAAATGGGCTCCCATTAAACTTTGACAAAACACGGTATATACAGTTCCACACAGTAAATGGAATGACCTCATTAATAAATATAGACTTCGACCAGAAATCGGTAGCTAAGGCAGAATTTCAAAATTTCTAGGTGTGTGCATTGATGAGGGGTAGAACTGGAAAAAAACACACTGAGGATCTGCTGAAACGTTTGAGTTCAGCTACCTATGCTATTAGGGTCATTGCAAATTTCGGCGATATGCATCTGAGTAAATTAGCTTACCACACCTATTTTCATTCTCTGCTTTCGTATGGCATCATATTCTGGAGTAACACATTATTGAGTAAAAGAGTGTCCATTGCACAAAAGCGTGTAATCAGAATAGTTGCTGGAGCTCATCCAAGATCATCCTGCAGACACTTATTTCAAGAGCTAGAAATCTTCACTGTAGCCTCACAATATATATATTCTCTTATGAAATTTGTTATTAACAATCCGAACGAATTCAAAAGTAATAGCACTGTACATGGCTACAACACTAGGAGACAGGATGATCTACACTACTCAAGGTTAAATCTAACTTTGGCTCAGAAGGGGGTAAATTATGCTGCCACAAAAGTCTTTGGTCACTTACCTAATAGCATCAAAAGTCTGACAGATTGCCATATAGCATTTGAAAGGAAATTAAAAGAATTTCTTAATGGCAACTCCTTCTACTCATTAGATGAATCTTTGGATATAGTAAGGGGGTAATTTCCCCACCTCAAAAAAAAAAAGTACTGAGTGTCATGTAATATTTTGTCTAATGTAATATTTTGTATAGACACCTTTTATTAACCTGACACGTTGCACATCATTACGAAGTGTCGTATTCATTATCTAAGGAACAAGTACTAATCTAATGTAATCTAATCTACTTGGCTGTTGATGATGATGTAATGACGATAGGAACAACACAACACGCAGTCCCCGACCCGGTCGGGAACCGAACCCGGGTCTGCTGCATGGCAGTCATACGTGCTAATTACTAAGCTAAGGGGGCGGACCAAATTAGGGAAAGGTTATTGAACGGGTAAATTAGTGTGTAATGGGAGATGAAAATCTAATAGACATGAGAGACGGGAATGCGGTTGCAAGGGAAGGATTAAAAGGATGGTTACGGGAGAATAGGGGCTTGGTACTAGGAATGAGAGTGGAGGAGAACTAATTGAGATATACAATAAATTTCACTTAGTAATAGCGAAGAATAACAGGAGTGGGAGATATACCTGGAAAAGGACGGGAGATACTGGAAGATTCCAGTTAGGTTGAATCATTGACAATCAGAGATCACGAAATCTGTATACCGGACTGTAAGGAGTACCCAAGAGCAGATGTAGACTCGACCACAATTTAGTGATGGTGAAGAGTACGCAAAAGTTTAAGAGAATAGTCAGGAAGATCAATGCGCAAGGAACTGGGATACGGAAGTATTAAGTTATCTGAGGCTATAGATACTGCAATAATGAATAGCTTGTCAGGCATATCACTAAAGAGGACAGTCATAGAAATTATAAAGAAAATTGTAGGTACAAGAACCGTAACTACAAAAGAACTGTGGGTAACAGAGGAAATACTTCAGTTGGTCGACGAAAGAAGGAAGTACAAAAATGTTGAGGGAAATTCAGGAAAACAGAATACAAGTCACTTAGGAACAAAATAGATAGGAAATGCTGGGAAATTAAAAAAAAAATTCATGAATGAAAATTTTGAAGAAATCTAAAACAAATGATCGTCGGAAGTACGGACTCATAGAAAACTCAAAACAGCCTCGAGTCAAATTAAAAGCCAGAGCGGTGACATTAAGAGTGCTGTGGGCATTCAACTATTAAAGGCAGAGGAGAGAACGAATATGTGAAAAGAGAACGCTGAATGCCTCTATGGGGACGAAGATTGATGATTGAAGAGGAAAGAGGAGTCCATAGAGAAGAGGTAGGGGATCCAATATTAGAATCGAAATTTAAAAAAAGCCTTGAATGACTTAAGATCAAACCAGGCTGAAAGGTTCAACAACATTCCATTGAAATTGATTAAACCATTGGGGAAAGTAGCAAAAAAAAATGAATATTCGTACTGGTGTGTAGAATGTATGGGATTGACGATATACCATCAGACTTTCAGCAAAAAGGTCATCCACACAGTTCCGAAGATAGCAACAGCTCACAAGTGCGAGAACTACAATCAGCTTGATAGCTCATGCATCCAAGTTGTGGAAAAGAATAATATACATAAGAATGGAAGAGAAAATTGAGGGTGTTTTAGATGGCGCTCGGTTTGGCTTTATGGAAGGTAATGGCACCCGAGAGGCAGTTGTCACATTTCCGTTGACAATAGATGAAAGACTGAAGAGAAATTAAGACACGTTCACTGGTTTTGTCCCACTCGTAAAAGCGTTGGACAATGTAAAAAATGGGCAAGATGTTCGAAATTCCGAGAAAAATAGCGGTAAGTTATAGGGAAAGACGGGTAATATACAATATGTATAGGAACCAAGAGGGACAATGGGACTAGAATACCAAGAACAAAGTGGTCGAATTATAAAGTGTGTACAATGGGGTATAGTCTTTCACCTTTACTATTCACTCGATACATCGAAGAAGAAATGACGGAAATAAAAGCAAGCTTCAGGAGTGGAATTGAGAGTCAAGGTGAAGGGACAGCAATAACAAGATTCACTGAAGACAAAGCTACCCGCAGTGAATGTGAAGAAGAAGTACAGAACTTACTGAATGGATGTACCGTCTAATGAGTGCAGAATATGGACTGGTAGTAAACCGAAGAAAGACGAAAGTAATGAGTAATAGCAGAAATGACAACACTGAGAAACATTACATCTGAACTGGGGATCACGAAGTAGACGAAGTTAAGGTCTTCTGCTGCCTAGGCAGAAAAATAACCCATTACGCTCGTAAGGAGGACATAAAAAGCACACTAGTACTGTCGAAATATACATTCCTGGCCAAGAGAAGTGTGCTAATATGAAACACAGGTCGAAAAGTGAGGAATAAATTTCTGAGAATGTACTTTTGGAGCAAAGCATTGTATGAAACTTCCTGGCAGATTAAAACTGTGTGCCGGACCGAGACTCGAATTCGGGACCTTTGCCTTTCTCGTGCAAGTGCTCTACCAACTGAGCTACCCAAGCACGACTCACGCCCCGTCCTCGCAGCTTTGCTTCTGCCAGTACCTCGTCTCCTACCTTCCAAACTTTTCAGAAGCTCTCCTGCGAATCTTGCAGAAATACCACTCCAGAAAGAAAGGATATTGCGGAGACATGGCTTAGCCACAGCCTGGGGGATGTTTGCACACTGAGATTTTTCACTCACTTTACTTCAGCCAGTAGCTCGTCTCCTACCTTCTTAACTTTTCATAAGCTCTCCTGCGAACCTTGCAGAACTAGCACTCCTGAAAGAAAGGATATTGCGGAGACATGGCTTAGCCACAGCCTGGGGGATGTTTCCAGAAGCTGCGAGGACGGGGCGTGAGTCGTGCTTGGGTAGCTCACTTGGTAGAGCACTTGCCCGAGAAAGGCAAAGGTCCCGAGTTCGAGTCTCGGTCCTGCACACAGTTTTAATCTGCCAGGAAGTTTCATATCAGCGCACACTCCGCTGCAGAGTGTAAATTTCATTCTGAAAGTATTGTATGGTAGTGGGGCATGGACTATGGGATATCCGCAACATAGGAGAATCGATGCATTTGAGATGTGGTGCTGCAGAAGAAAGTTGACAGTTTCGTGGACTGATAAGGTAAGGACTGAGAATCGTGGAGATAGAGAGTATATGGAAAACACTGGGCAGATGAAGGGACAGTACGGTAGGCCATCTATTAAAACATCAGGGAATAGCTTCCATGATACTAGAGGGAGCTGTAGAGCGTAAAAACTGTGAAGGAAGACAGAGATTGGAATACATCCAAGAAATAATTGTGGACGTAGATTGCAATTTCTACTTTGAGATGAAATGGTTGGCAGGAGACAGGAATTCGTGGCAGGCTAGACCAAATTAGTCAGAAGACTGATGACTCAAAAAATGCCTCTACTGAGGTAGCATGAGTGAATCGATAGGTCGACAGTAGGTGAAGAACAGACCGGAGTACAAATATTGATATAGAATGCTCATAAAACGCACATGTTTTTCAATGTTTCTCCTTACCTGTGGTATATGACAAAATGTTGTGTACATGCAACGTATTGACACTTATAAAAATGAATAATGTCAAACGCTAGTTAGTCGAGTGCTGAGGCCTGCTAGACCGTGCTCAGTGAGCTGTCTTCTGTGTTCGGAGATAAAATCCCTGTGAGGGACAGCCAAAGGGCTGTGGTCTTCACTGATTGTTTTTTAATTAAATCATGGTTGAGCTATGTTTGAAATACTATTATCGACAGAAGAGCCGTTTCTGTGTTCGAATCGTCGGGAAATATGATAATGTTTCAGAGGTGGAGGCCGGGCATGGTAGGCACCGAATGTGATGTAAACCAGTGTCTTTGCGGAACACGTTCTGGAAGCCTTGAGTCGTTTCGTGGATGATGATATATAAACATCTCTTGATTTGGCGTGGGCAGGACTGACATCACGCGGATCAGCTTGTAATACCCGGGCTTGTCATCCGAGAGTTAGTGGTATGTTAAGTCCAGAAACTGGTGTCTGTGATGTAGGATGTCGTCATGTGAAAGCTGTGGAGCCTAGGTTAACAGATTGGTGAGTAGAGTGTATGGAGTGATTATTTAAGAGTCTAGTTGAGAGGTTGTGTATCTGTCTAGGTAAGAGCATAGCTGTACTGCCCGTCTAAGTATTACCTCAGTATATTAGAACCCGAGGGAATGTAGACATCTGCTTATTTGAGTCTTAACTTTGTTTCACTTTTGGGTCGTCTGAATGAAATTGTATTCTCTCTGCGTTTTAGTTTTTAACTTAAGTCGTGAGTCGTCAAAGTCAACTCAAGTGCAATCATAGTTTGGTGTATTAAAACCTGTTACATGAAACTTAGTTCTCGTCTTCACGCACGTTCAGAATCTTTTAAGTTTCCACCTGAGCTCTTATTAACTCTAAATTCTAACTTTAGCCCTGTTCTCTGTAGCTTCTGATAGATGATCCCGCATCCGTTTACTGACATCTTTTAAACCACTTGCAGGACGCAGTCAGCTGTAAGCGCTACGATGTTTGGTTAAAGTTTGTTCACAGACGATACAAAAAAATCTATGGTGTCAAAGTTGGTGTGAAATGTAATGGCTGAACACTACAGCTTGGTGGGAATCGGCCCCGCTCATAAGATACTTCAGAGAATGGTCTCTCACAAACGAGTTCTGGCTTTGAGATTCCATTTCATTTGAAGAAATTAATTAGCCGATTCGTAGGCATAAAGGCAAACGTAAGGTACAGGGAGAGAAAAATTACGAATAGTAGACATGTCAGAGGGGCAGAATCAAGATGTCCCGCCGGTAACAACAATCCCATCTGCACAGGTCCTAGCGGCATGAACGAGAAGTTGGCGAGCCAGCCGATAACAGTCACTGGATATCAACTGAAGCTATCAGCACGCAAAACCATAAACAGTTCTTGGCAGCCCCGCAAGAACTCCATCTGCATTGGCTCCATCACAGCAGTCACCACACCAACATTCAAGCACGATACCCAGGAAGATGGCATCCATCAATATAAATTACAAAAATGAAGTACAACTCTCCAGTCAGTATCGCAGTTTAAACAAGGCACTTAGGCTCATTCCACAAATCTTCAAGGGGAATAAAGTGCAATGAAATGAATTTTAGATAACGGAAATACTGCCTGTGCATTTCTCAATAAAGATTAAAAGGTGTTTATTGTTGTTGTTGTTGTAGTGGTCCTCAGTCCAGAGACTGGTTTGACGCAGCTCTCCATGCTACTCTGTCCTGTGCAAGGTTCTTCATCTGCAATTAACCACTGCATCCCACATCCTTAAGAATCTGCTTAGCGTATTCATCTCTTGGTCTCTCTCCACTGTTTTTACCCTTCACGCTGCCCTCCAATACTAAATTGGTGATTCCTTGATGCCTCAGAACATGTCCTACCAACCGGTCCCTTCTTCTAGTCAAGTTGTGCCACAAATTCCTCTTCTCCCCAATTCTATTCATTACCTCATCAATTTGTGATCTACCCATCTTATGTTCAGCCTTCTTCTATAGCACCACATTACGAAAGCTTCTATACTCTTCTTGACTAAACTATTTATCGTCCACGTTTCACATCCATACATGGCTACACACCATACAAATACTTTTAGAAAAGACTTCCTGACACTTAAATCTATACTCGATGTTAACAAATTTCTCTTCTTCAGAAACGCTTTTCTTGCCATTGCCAGCCTCCATTTATATCCTCTCTATTTCGATCATCATCACTTATTTTGCTCCCTAAACAGCAAACCTCATGTACTACACTATGTTTCACATTTCCTACTGTAATTAGCTCAGCATCATCTGATTTAATTAGGCTACATTGCAGTATCCTCGTTTTGCTTTTCTGTTTCTATTCCTGCTTCTTATTCATTTTCGATTTCTTAATTTTCGGATCACACATTGCGCCACGTGCCATGCACTTTGACAAACTACTATGGTTCTCAGAATGAGATTTTCACTCTGCAGCGGAGTGTGCGCTGATATTACAATGGTTCTTATTAATAGTGGGGAAAATGTTGCTATATCCCAGTTCCACTATTTGTACTGTCGTGTGAAGTATTTATGAAATATTACTTATTTGATCGAATGAATCATTTGAAAAGTGCACTCAAAACCAGTATTAAGAATTCAGTACGAATTTCCAGTGAATTGATTTTATGAAATACTAGTTATTCATTTCTCAATCTGCGCTCTTCGCGTCCTATATTTATTGTAAAATAAAGGAAATATAGGAAAATGGCGAGAAGTACATGGGGGTGGGCGGAGGATCGAATTAATTTTCATGAATCAAACATTCATTAGGTAGGTAGATCATCCCTCTCGACTCACTCATCATATGCTAAGGACTATCTCATTAATATGATATGTTGAGGGAGGGATGTGATTTGTCTTAAACATTTATCGCATTTAATATCAGCAAGGAATCTTTGGAGAAAGATGATAGTGTATGGACAGCATTGGGAAAACAGTAAGTTTTTTTATGGCAGTATGGAACATTTACACGAAACTGAAGTGCACAGGATTTTCGTACCAGCAAGCACTATCAATACAGATGGATCTCAAATGAACTAAGAAGCTAAGTCCACAATAGTGACTAAAGGTCTAGTAATTGTAATGAATCTCGAAATCTTTTCCCGGTTGTGAGTAGTTATTCCTTACAGGAAATGTAGCAGAACACTACTATACCATCCGGTTGCGGGTGTACGTTAACTTGTCAAAAATAGACTAAGACTGTCAAATTCGGCGCACGCAAATTTCTAAATGTATCCAGGTATTCGTTCCATTTACCAAAAGATGCAAAAATTGATTATTAGGATAACAATTTGATGCAGCAATCATAGTCACCGTTAGCAAGAAAGTAACAATAAGACTAAGCAAGTGCGCGCTTCATATGACACCAAAGACCATTTGTTATCTTGCTTGTTAGTTTAAATGAACGCGATGATTACCTACATCGAAAAGCGTGAAGTATAACGGTTCACATCCAGAACTGTAGCTTACGATGGAAACTAGCCACGTGATTGCTATCATCAAAGGACCCTCATCTGATAAGGAAATTAGGGAGCAGAATCAGGATATTATACAAATCACATGCAAATGGGTTTTGTATAGAACCTGCACAACGTGTGTAACACGATCTTATAATGGCCCTGATATAAATCCTATGTCAGGTGGCAAACCTCTCTTATAATTCATTCATTAAATTAATTACCCTATAAAAACGAAATTAGGATGGATTCTACTGAGTGTGACTCTTTACCAGATAACTGAAAGCCTAAAAATTTACAAATACATTTATTTTCTTAAAACCGAACGCAAAATTGATAGTGAATTTGTACAAGGAGCGATCATGTATATTAATGTGAACAAAACATGTAAATAGTTGTGTCTAAGAACGCTGCACACTCAGTTCGATAGACAATCAATCAAACAATTCGTATTAATGAGTTTTATTACAAGAAACAATTACAATTAGTTAACTTTGATATGTGCCATAAGCAAAGGGTGGCATGCAAAATAATCAGTCTTCTCTAGACAATCACAAGTCTCTGATACGTAGAGATTCCTAATGCAGTGGCTAACATTGACGTTGCTATTGAAGTGACCTGCCATTTGTCGGGTGCGGCGCTTATGTTCTCTTTCCGTAGGGGCCGCTGCTGTTGCGTTGTCGTCCTGGAGGGAGGGAGGTCAGTGTGCGATTGGCTGACTTCTTCTCACAGTCATCTCTGTTCTATCCTTCCTGACTGGCGTGCCAGGGCGGACTTCGTGCCGTAACATTCCCCCCCCCCTCCCCCTCAAAGCGACTTACCTTCGATGTATATGGTGCATGACCACTGAGGGGGGGGGGGGGGGAGGTGAAGGGGGGCGAAGAGCCAGGAGCGTGGACATTCTGATGGACCGGAAGCTGTCGAAGCAGGGACCTTCAGACTTCCGGTCGTACCCCGCCATTCGGCCTGCCCTCTGATGAAAACGTCCGCTGGTAAACGCCCAGAAGGGTTCCCATCCACCTGCTGAGGACCATAAACAGTCGTGGAAAGCGTCGGCCAGTGCGGTTCTGGCGGGTCCAGTTCCACTGCTTGGACGAGACGAGCAGAGGAAGCGGAGGCTCTGTCTCCATGAGGTCGTCCCATGGTGTCGTGACGACACGCTCTGGCGGCTGCTGTGGCCGCGCTGTCCTCTGGAGCCGCGATTCTGGGGGAAGAGATACAGAAGAATCACGGCGCACATGACAGCGGCGAATATGACTTGACTGTGATGTCGGCACTGCAATCCATCTGGGCCTGAATTGAGATACATGTATGCGCCAAGTCGACGAAGCATCTCGCCTCGCGCCCACCGACTGCTGCGTCTAAAGATCCTGAAAAACCCAGTATCATGAGGCGCGAAGCGATACTGGCGGCCTTCCTTCGGCGCCGGTGGCTGAGGTGACGGGAGGTATTGGAACAGTGTCCGATGGCAACGCCCGTGAAGCAATCACGCCGGCAATGGTCCATCTCGTGAATGCGAACGATACGAGCGAGAAACAGCTGGAACGCGTGATTCCCGTTGTGTGCGGTGCGAAGTTTGACAATGTGCTGCTTGATGGTTCTGACAAAACGATCCGCCTCGTCATTTGACTGTGGATGGAAAGGTGCACGAGTGAGATGTTGTATGCCATTACGTTCACAAACGTTTAAAATTCATTTGACGTCAACTGAGATCCGTTTTCCCTCACTATGATTTCAGGCAAACCTTCGAGGCAAAAATTAGAGGACTAGACCGGAACTGTGCTACGTGACGTTGTCTAGTTCATTGGCACAGCGAAAGGAAACTTGCTGTAACTCTAGCACAGTCCACCAACGAGTATTCCAAAAAGATCCCGCAAAGTCTATGTGCACACGTTGTCATGGTGATTGCGACTTAGGCCAAGCAGAGAATTTTTGTGGCGAAGCGGACCGATTTTCAGCACATGCCTGACAGTGTAACGTCATATGTTCTATTTGGGAGTCCATACCCTGCCAAGCACAGTGTCAATGCGCTAACTGATTCGTACAGACAATCCGCCTGTGGGCTTGGTGGAGTAACTGCAACACTTATTTTTGCAAAGCTTTGGAGTTCAGCACACGTGACTGTCCATTGTCATTTTGAACAGGAATCACACCTTGCTGTATAGCGAGGCTATGCCGGCATGTAAAATTATCGGTGCACTACATAGTTCTTTATGGTATGCAGTGGGCGAGGACAAGATGTACGAATGTATTTTATCAAAATGTTCATATCTGAATCAGCTTGCGTGGTCTGTGCAATCTTTCTACACTCCAAAGGAAAGGATTGAAGCAATTCAAAATCCTGAGCATCGGTGTGACAACAAGATGCAGCAGAAGCGTCACAGTCTCTCTGGGCCATTCGGAAGACGTGAAAGTTCGTCCACATTGCCATGTTGGGTTGTTGGACGATACAAAATCTCATACTGGTATTGAGACATCAACATACACCATGGTTGTAATTTCTGGGTAGCTTGTACAGGAACCGGTTTCATCGGGTAAAACAAGGACTGCAATGGCTTGTGATCCGTTACTAAATAGATTTTCCTGCCATACAAATAGTCATGGAATTTGGTGATGACATACACAACAGCCAGTGTCTCTTTCTCTATTTGTGAATAGTTACACTGAGCTTTGGTCAACACTTTTGATTGCGAAAGCAATAGGCATGTCTTTATCACCAGATCAGTGAGAAAGCACTGTACCGATTCCGTAATGGGAAGTGTCAACTTGCAACACAAATGGTTTGTCAGAATCAAATTGAACTAAGTATCGATCACTGAGCAATGTATCTTTAAGTTTTTGAAAAGCTTCTTGGCACTCATCCGTCCAAACAGAGGGGACGTTCTTGCGACGCAAGCGATGGAATATAGCTGAGATTTTTGCAGCATTCGGTACGAACCGAATATAATAGTTCATTTTCCCTAAGACGCACTAGAATTCTGTGGCATTGTAAGGAACTGGCAGATGACGTATGGCTGACAGATGTGACTGTATATGATGTACGTCTTGACTGTTTATGACAAGATCAAGATACTGCAACTCAGGATTTAAAAAATCACTTTTGTCCTGTCTACACTTTAACCCTACATCAGATAGCACATGAAACAAATCACCCAAATTTGCAATTTGTTCTTCAGATGTACGACCTGCTACGACAATATCGTCCAAATAGTGGTACTTGAGTAGTCAGCTGGTCCATATATCACTGGAAAGTGGCGGGTGCGGAAGCACTGCAAAATGGCAAACACAAATATTTAAACAAGCCAAAATGAGTGTTCACAACACACACGTTTTGAGATTCTTCTTCTAGAGGTATTTGAAGATATGCGTCGCCCATATAAATTTTTGAAAAGTAGTGATCAGCGCCTAATCTGTCCATGAGATCCTCTGGGAATGGCAATGGATAAGAATCAATCACGGTTTGTGGATTGAGTGTAGACTTAAAGTCAACACAGAGGCGAATGGGACCTGAAGAATTTGGAAGAAACCCAGTGGACGTGCCCCTTCACTAGATTCTATGGGCGCAATAGCTATGCTACCTTGCAATTCATCGAGTTCAGCACCCACTTGGTCCCGTAATGCAATGAGATAAGTTCCGGCATGGCAAAAATTTTGGCTGAGCGTTGTCTTTCATAGTAAAATAGGCAACAACATTGTTAGCCTTGCCTAAACCTTCAGGAAAAGAGTTCAGGGAGTTCTTTCAGCAAGCTAGCTACACTGTCTTTGGCATCGAATGCAGTCGCTGACAACACATTGTCTTGAATTTGAAAGCCAAAAATATAAAATGAATCAAGCCAAGTATGTTCTTACAATCGCGTGATTGTAGTAGAGTGGAAGTCACAGTTCGCGTATGCGAGAGATAGATGGGAGGCACAGTACATTTTATGAGAACGGGTATGTCTTGTCCACTATAGGCCGTCAGGTGCGTGCTACTTTTAGAGCGGGTTGGGGAGCCTAACAATTCATGTTGGTTTCGATTCAGCAATGTAAAAGAGGCGCCCGTGTCCAACTGAAATTTTGCGCGTTTTCCATTAAGATGCAAATGACCAAAAAGGTAGTTGGACAAGCGTAGCACTGAAGAAACTGTTTTCTTGCTAGTTTTGCTAATGCCTGCAGCAGGCTTTCAATACACTTCATTGACTACATGGGCCAAGTGAATAGATTTTTGTGAGTGGGTGGAATGCTTACGTTTGTTTCGTTGCAAACATACAGATTGTACTTGAGCTCTCTTGCCACAAGCATAACACTGTGCTTGTCTGGACAGGCAGTCTTAGCGTTTGTGCCATGAACAGCACTATGGGCATGACTTAATTCTATTCACTGATGTAGCCGCCTGTTGAGAGAACTGTTTACGCGGCTTGCCATGGACGTGCGTCTGATACTGAAGCATCTGTGTTTGCTGTGTTGCATCTATCGCTTGCAGCTGAGGCGCCTGAGAAGCGAGTGAGAGAGGTGGGTTGTTCATTTTGGAATAGGTAAAGGCAACAAATAGACAATGCAAGCAATAAAAATAAGGACACAAGCAAAGAAAATTTCGGCAATAGAGAAAACGCTACAAGAGACACCGTTAACACATGTAAACACACCCCTGCTAAGAAAACACAAGGTAGAATTAAGGCGCCAGCAATACATAAAAGCCCATGACAAAAAGCCGGCACTATCCGTAGCAGCTGACGGCTCGTGGTTCAAACGTTAACAGGTTGTCGATATGTTATTCGTTCACCTCGTCGTCAATGTTCTTACATCTCGTCGTCAATGTTGTTGCGTCTAGGAATCCTGCATAATCGATTTGTTAGACAAACCACTAAACAACTCGTATTAATGAGTTTTATTACAAAAGACATATACAATTTCATTACTTTGATAATAGTCGCAAGCAAAGGGCGACATGCAAAATAATCAGTCTTCTTCAGAATAGACAATCACAAGTCTGTGTTACGTAGAGGTTCCTAACGAAGTGGCTAACGTTGACGCTGACACCAGTCGGGCAATGCGCTTATATGTCCTCTTCACCTAGAGGCCGCTGTGTAGCGTTGTTGTCCTGGAGGGAGTTCGGTCAGTGTGCGATTGGCTGACTTCTTCTCACAGCCATCTTTTCTCTGTCGTTTCCGACTGCTGTGCCGGCGCCGACTTTATGCCGTAACATACATAGTTTTCAGTTGAGAGAGGGTTTGCTAGAACCTAGTGCAAACGACCCTCCATGGAATCTATAGTACTTTTCTACTAAGAGAAGGTGGAGCAAAGAGAACAGGTGAAATACATGATATCAATAAACAAATGTGTTATCGGATGCAGTACCACAATATCATCAAAGGAGGCAAAGTGGTTCTATCGATGCTACCACTGTGAGAGCCGAATTAGAATTTTGGGCAGTTGAAAAATGGACTGAAACCCTACCGTCCGTAGCTGCGTCCATTACCGACAATACGGCGCAAGGCGG
Source organism: Schistocerca piceifrons (assembly GCF_021461385.2). NCBI lineage: Eukaryota > Metazoa > Arthropoda > Insecta > Orthoptera > Acrididae > Schistocerca > Schistocerca piceifrons. Next base: position 799,149,550 of record NC_060140.1, read on the forward strand.
CATGCTGATGACCGCTGCTTTTCATGTCGTCCGCTGCATGGATATGGACTGCAGCTTGGAGACCAATCGGATCGCAGGTGGTGGACTGATGGACTGGTAATGGTGTGGGCCGTGTTTACTTGGAATGGACTGGGTTCTCTGGTAGAAAACAATCAACTGAGACCACTTTCAACCATTCATGGACGTCATGTTCCCAAACAACATTGGAATTTTTACGAACTATAATGTGCCATGTCGTCAGGCCACATTTGTTCGCGACTGGCTTGAAGAACTTTCTGATCAGTTCGAGCGACTGATTTGGTCACCCAGATTGCCCAACAAGAATCCCAACGGACGTTTAAGGACATAATCGATAGGTCAGATTGCATAAAAGAGCCTCCAGGGGCAACAGCATCGCAGTTATGGACGGCTGTGGGGGAAGCATATCTGCAGGGGGCTTCCAGTAAGTTGTTGAGTCCACGCCACCTCGAGTTGCAGTACTACGTCGGGCAAAGTGTATGAACAAGTGAATCTGTGAATGCTATTACTCTGCACCAATGGAGGCAAAACATGCGATCTTCTCCTGTGCCGGCCTGTTACCTACCTCCACAAACTCCCTTCTGCATACCCGCAGAGAGCGGTCTACCTGGTTATGCAAGATCTTGGCCATCGTCACCGATGAACATAGCTTTCGCTAGTTATGGCCTTCCAACACATTCGTCTAGACCTCCACTACCTTGATGCCAATACCATTTCTTCCCTCCATTTACCTACGGTGACTGCAAACGTGTGCTGACGTAACAGTTGAGTTGCCTATCACAGTCTACGCCTGGGCTCTGCACGGGAAGCTGACACGACAGGCGCCAACGTAATATGATAATTGGGGTGTCACGTTTGGTGTCGCCCAGTTGGCTATCCCGTGGAGCTAGGCGAGCATTTAAACCAAAGAAATGTTGATGGCACTAAATATTAGACTCATAAAGATGAAAAGTCAGTTTGATGTAAAAACATTAACTATATGACTACATTAAGCTATCTCTATTAGCTTTCAAGATACTTACTAAAAACCAAATTTGTGACAGAAACCTCCTTATTCATAATGGATTAAGAATCATATACATTTATGATAGGAAGTTCTAATTACATCACCTGATTAAAATAATTAAATAATAGACCTGTATAAAGTTTTAAGACATTAGTGTAAATAACAATCATTACAAGGACTACTAAAATGGGCAGTTCAGAGTTAATGTTCTACTGTCGGCTGTATTCTAGAAGCCGGAAAAGTTTAAATACAGTTGAGCTAAGAATTTTTCAGTAACTAAAGCAAACTTAAATTAATTTATATAAAAGTTATGAAGATTGTAAATTTTAAACTACCGTACACTGGGACCAATTTTTCAGTCAGGGTACGTTGCCAATTTTTGAATAAGATTATATTTGAAGCCTCATTTTTTTTTTCTTGTAAGTGCGTAATCGTCCAATAGTGGCACTAATGCTTTTATTGGATAGGGAAAAGCGTGAATCACAGATAATACTCTATTATAGGTTTATTCGCTGTTTGTTGGTGTCTGTCAGTCTTTTTATTTCTTCTTTTCAACTTGTGGAACACGCTATTTCTAGTAGTCTACAAAAGTGTCTCGCTCTGCCCACTCATGATAACGTAAATGAAAACTATTTCTTTTTGTTGAATGCAGTAGTTAACTGCGTTCCAGAGTTACTCTTAGAACTAAAATTTTGTGGTGCACTAAATATAATAATGTAACTAGGCAATGTTGCACCAGGAACTTTGATAGAAATGGAACGTATTTGCCACTCTATAATTTCGCACATTTCTTATTTCATTCAGGTTCTTTTTTAATCACACCTATGTGGGTCCCTGGCAGCAGGTGGCAACAAGTGCGGGAAATGACCTGTGCTCTGTATATTCAGAGGTAACAACCCAAAAAGGTGCCGCCAAAGACCAGTGGACACTCTCTGAGTTTTCCAAGAAGAACTCATACCTAAGCTACATGTCAGTTACTTTCAAGGGCAGAACCGCCTCTGTGTTTGCAGACTCAGAAAAAAAGATAATGTGTCAAAAGAAGAGGGTGGGATTGGCACAGGCAGTACATACCTAAAATCCATTGATATTGACTTTCGGAAAATATTGTAGGTGCCACGATTTATTTTGTGGAATATGGAGTATGTGCACTACCCTGGAATGTCTGCTACACTAAAACACAGAGAAGGCGTATGAGTTGACGAGACAACAGGTGTCGACCACCAAAATAATAATACAGTTGGACATACACCACTGGTAATTAACAACGCCAGCCAGAGTCAATCAGAGCTTAAAACAGCGCGTTTCCCCTCGGGTCTGTGAAAGGCTCCACACAAAACGTGCGTCCAGGATACTCTACTTAATATTGTTGTGAGTGGAATACGTGAACCCAAGTGTAATCATTGTTTGGTATATTAATGGTTCAAATGGCTCTGAGCACTATGGGACTTAACATCTGAGGTCATTAGTCCCCTAGAGTTAGAACTACTTAAACCTAACTAACCTAAGGACATCACATACAACCATGTCCGAGGCAGGATTCGAACCTGCGACCGTAGCAGCAGCGCGATTCCGGACTGAAGCGCCTAGAACCGCTCGGACACAACGGCCGGCTGGTATATTATAATCTGTTATGCACTGAGGTGACCAAAGCCATTGGATATCGATATGCTCACATACAGATGGCGGTATCATCGCGTACAAAAACCATAAAAGGGTAGCGCCTTGGTGGAGCTTTAAGTTGTACTCAGGTGGTTCATTGGAAAGGTTATCGACGTGGTTATTGCCGCACAACTGGAATTAATAGACTTTGAACACGGAATGGTAGTTAGATCTAAACGTATGGGGCATTCCATTTCAGAAATCGTTGGGGAATTCGGCTTTCCGAAATCCACAGACTCAAGTGTGTGCCGAGAACGCCCAATTTCAGGCATTACGTCTCACCGCAGACAAAACAGTGACCGACGAACTTCACTTCACGACCCAGAGCAGCGGCTTTGGCTTAGAGTTCTCACTGCTAACAGACAAGCAACACAGCATGAAATAACCGTAGAAATCGATGCGAGACGTACAAAGAACGTATCCGTTAGGACAGTGCCGCAAAATGTGGCGTTCATACGCTATGGAATCAGAGGACCGACTCTAGTCCCTATGCTAACAACACGACGTCGCCTGCAGAGCCTTTTCTGGGCACGTTACCATATCGGTTTGACCGTAGACGTCTGGAAAACCGCGGCCTGGTCAGATGAGTCCCAGTTTCAGTTGGCAAGAGCTGATGGTAGGGTCGAGCTGGTGGTGGACTGGTAATGATGTGGGCCGTATTTACATAGAATGGACTGGGTTCTCTGGTAGAAAACAATCAACTGAGACCACTTTCAACCATTCATGGACGTCATGTTCCCAAACAACATTGGAATTTTTACGAACTATAATGTGCCATGTCGTCAGGCCACAATTGTTCGCGACTGGCTTGAAGAACTTTCTGATCAGTTCGAGCGACTGATTTGGTCACCCAGGTTGCCCGACATGAATCCCAACGGACGTTTAAGGAAATAATCGATAGGTCAGATTGCATAAAAGAAACTCCAGGGGCAACAGCTTCGCAGTTATGGACGGCTGTGGAGGAAGCATATCTGCAGGGGGCTTCCAGTAACTTGTTGAGTCCACGCCACCTCGAGTTGCAGTACTACGCCGGGCAAAGGGAAGTCCGACACGATATTAGATGGTACCTCACGAATTCTCCATGAATGCATCAAACTTCACTGTTCTCGTCAAGCAACTTCAGAAACTTCTAAGTTTACTACTCAGTTTTAATTATATCTAAATTCTACCTTTAGCCTTGTGTAATTTAGTTTATGGTAAATGACGTAGCCTCTGTTTGCTGAAATATTGAAACCACTCACAAATTGCTACCAGACGTTAAGTGTTCCGCTTTTTGGCTTAGGTGTTCAGGGATAGGGCAGATGTACTGGGTGATCAAAAAGTCAGTATAAATTTGAAAATTGAATAAATCACGGAATAATGCAGATAGAGAGATCCAAATTGACACATGCTTGGAATGACAAGGGGTTTTTTTAGAACCGAAAAATACAAAAGTTCAAAAATTGTCCGACACGTGGCACTTCATCTGATCAGCATAGCAATAAATAGCATAACAAAGTAAGACAAAGCACAGATGATGTTCTTTACAGGAAATCCTCATTATGTCCACTATCATTCCTCAACAATAGCTGTAGTCGAGGAATAAGGTTGTGAACAGCACTGTAAAGCATGTCCGGAGTTATGGTGAGGCATTGGCGTCGGATGTTGTCTTTGAGCATCGCTAGAGTTGTCGGTCGATCACGATACACTTGCGACTTCAGGTAACCTCCAAGCCAATAATCGCACGGACTGAGGTCTGGGGACCTGGGAGGCCAAGCATGACGAAAGTGGCGGCTCAGCACACTATCATCACCAAACGACGCGAGCAAGAGATCTTTCACGCGTCTAGCAATATGGGGTGGAGCGGCATGCTGGATTTTCGTTATAATAAAACCCCATGTCATTCCAAGCATGTGTGTCAATTTTTACGTCTCTATCTACATTATTCCGTGGCTTATTAAGTTTTCAAATTTATACTGACTTTTTGATCACCCGGTATTTCACTAAGTTAATTGATTTGAATTTGTCATTATATATCTACTAGCATGTTTAACCTGCTCAACATTAGTTATGTATTACTGTGAATGGTGCTAAATGACCAGGTACATTGGTATCTAAATAGACGATCGATGGCAGGAAACTAATATCGCGTCAAACAACATTTGTAAGTAGGCTGTGTAGGATTTTTTATTGGTAACGCCACGTAGCGCTCTGTATGAAAATCACTGGCTGTGCTGTGTGCAGTCTGTGGCTGGTTTCCATTGTTGTTGGCTATTGTAGTGTTGGGCAGCCGGATGTGAACAGCGCGTAGCGTTGCGCAGTTGGAGGTGAGCCGCCAGCAGTGGTGGATGTGGGGAGTGAAATGGCGGAGTTTTGAAATTTGTAACACTGGATGTCATTAACTGCTATGTATATTATGATTTTTCAGCACTATTAAGGTAAATACATTGTTTGTTCTCTATCAAAATCTTTCATTTGCTAATTATGCCTATTAGTAGTTAATGCCTTCAGTAGTTTGAATCTTTTATTTAGCTGGCAGTAGTGGCGCTCGCTGTATTGCAGTAGTTAGAGTAACGAAGATTTCTGGTGGGGTAAGTGATTTGTGAAAGGTATAGGTTAATGTTAGTCAGGGCCATTCTTTTGTAGGGAGTTTTGAAAGTCAGATTGCGTTGCGCTAAAAAAAAAATATTGTGTGTCAGTTTAAGCACAGTCTTGTATAATATTTCAAAGGGGACGTTTCACATTAATATCCGTTTTCTAGAAACTGTCAACGCGCGAATAAGCAAACGAAGTAGTTACTTACCCAGGTATTGCTCTGTGTTTTTTTATAAATGTGTCATAGATATCAAAAAAATAAATGATACATTGTCGATGGCCAAATGACTTGAATACTGTTTTACACAAGACTATTGGCTTACAACTTTCCAATGTGGTTTGAGGTGCTAGAAAACAGTACTCTGGCAAATGTACCTTACGTAGGACTTTCTCCATGAAAGCGATTACTACAAATCATATCTTTCCTTTTCGTTTTTTTTTAAGATCGGCTTCCTGTACAGGAACGCAGCCAACGCCACCATCCACGTCACTTGCCACTTTGTATCTGCTTGCTTGGATATATCGAAAACGGAGAGCAGGCAACATGTCTCCGAAGAAGAGCTTCCTGCAGGCGGGGCTTGCTTAGTTAGACACTTGCGAAGCCTGGCGCTACTGCGAGCACACCTGTTGAGTTCTGCCACTTCGTCCGCGTCGGCGATGCGGCGGCCTATCAACAACTCCCCTGCCTAACTTGCCTTGTACAAGTTCTGAAGTTGCGCCCAGCTGGTGGTACAAGCACAGGCTTTGAATGAAGTGCTCGGACTGGAAAGGAGTTAGTTGCCCAGAAAGTAGGTGCCCGACTCGTCTGGTAAAAGTAGGCTAAGTTGTTGAGATCGTGGTCATCCAGTGAAGGTCGTGCACATCCTTATGAGTTTCGAATCCGAGAGAAATGGAAATCGCAACAGGTTTGAAGTAGTCTTCAGGAAAACTACTGATTCCGAGCAACCAACGAACAACACAATTTTGACGAACTAGCAACCCCACTGCGGTATCGCAAAATTGGCAGACACGCGTGACTTCATACGTGATGCACCACAATAGGTGTAACACTGATTTCGACATTTGCCAAAATTATTCTCGCTGACCAATAAATTTCCACCCTGAACAGTGACCAGATGACCATTTGCTAGTCTTGTACAATGATGAACCTATACACAGTAAAATAATAAGTGTAGCAGCAGTTACCATTACCAGTGTGTGGCGTGATGCAATAGCGTGGTGTAAGCTTTGTTCAGCTGACGTAACCAAGTCTAATTCCGCAGTTATCGTTAGAGTTTAAAATACAACTCTTGTGCAAAACATAGTTATACTTCGCAAACAGCGGATGAACAAACAATAAACCTTGTTGCACTACTGAGATTGAGCTGCCACCAACTACGTGGTCTGACCTCAGCATTGCGAAGTGCCCATAACAGGGGTATACTACCCCTACATCTAAGATTTTCCCAGCTTGTGACTCGAAACACGTCACTTTTCCTGACATTGATGATTAAGTTACTTTCGTATTTATTATGACTCGGGACTTTTCTTGTGATAACTTTTTGATAGACCTGTCTGACGCAAAAAAGTATTTTCCCAGAAGGACTACTTCTGTTGTCCCTTTGTGCTGTTGATTTTCTCTCAAACTGTGTCTTACATTTTAGTTTCGACGGATGTATTCCTACGCTCAGCTTCTGGAATATTAGAGACGTCTCTTTCTCCCTTCTCTGGGACCTGCCTTTCAACAGCCTTAAGCGATCGTCCATCTCCCATTGCCGCACCTCGTCATCTTGCGTGACCATGGATGGATATGGCTCCTACTCTTCTCCTAGAATTCTGATGCTTTGCTCGACTAAAAATCAAATAACACTGAAATCAAACGTCAGATTCTAATGAGGATTGGATCAATAAATTTCAAAATTCCAGCGACATATTTTACGATTTGCTTTACCCAACTTAAGCTTTATTTAAACTTAAAGAATCTCATAATAACATTTTCGGACATGAGTTGCGCAATGAAATAATGTGCCACTGCCACGTCTTAATGTGGCCTACTGAAATGATAAAAGGATTGTCTTTTTATTCGTTTACTTAACGTAGTTGTAAATCCTGGCTGTTCTTTGTTAACAAAGTACTCCATTGTTCAGTTTTCTCGACCTCCAGTTTACTCTTCTTAAACTTTTGTGTGCCCTACACTTCTAGCCGTCACTTGCACCTTGAGACTATCACAAATTTCTTCTGTCACCATCAGTAAAGTTTATTGTGTAACTGTATGTTACATGTCAGTAAAAGGATGCCATTTACACATATAGGATGATGAAAAGATCAATAAACTAAAACAAAATATACCAAACCTCATGGGACAAACAATTAACTACCGACACTCTCTTAAAAGATTCCAATGGCCGCTTTGAATCACTGGTGTGAATGATCTGTAACTGTACCAGATTGTTATAAGATACCTTGCCCCAGCGAGGCTAACGTAAGTCCTTGCAGTGATGAGGTGTGTATGTACCAGCCATTCGTTTTACTAATCAATGCACTAAAATACGGTGACATGGAGACGTAACAGAACGGCGTGACAGGAAGGTAGAAAGGAGAACAACACACCATAAATGCTGCCCTGTTTGTTGGGGTATATACGTGGAATAGGATCTATAGAGGATGGCGTGCCGCTAGCCGACACGTAACAAGGTGTCAGAACTTTGGTTGTAAAATGATCTTAACCGACAGTAAATGCAGATGCCATTTAGCGTGTTTCATAGCGAATACTGCGAAGGTAGCTCCGTGTAATGGCGATTGAAGGTGGGTACCTGTCAGAAGTCCATTTCTTGCAGCGGAACCTAAAGATACAAGTCTTTAATGCGATAAACAAAAACATGCATTGCGATGACTACAGCTGTGGTAAAACGCTTGAGGTGTACTCGCAGTTGCGAATACGAACGATCATCATCAGTTGAAGGGAATGACGACAGTGAAAATTCGTGCTGGACCGGTACTCGAAACTTGATATCCCACATTACGCGAGCGGTCGCCTTACGCGCTTCGGCTATCCGTGAACTACTTAAGGCCAGACTCATTTTTCCATTAGTATGCGTGTCTGAAGGAACAATGCGTCGTTCTTCTTAACAACGCAGGCAAAGCCGTATCGTATTTATACGCCAATACCAGGCAGCAACTTTCGACTAAATTGTCCTTCCCTGTACAGAAATTACATAATGTTTGCACCAGTATACATTGACGTAGTAGCGGCGACATATTGAAGTTTTCGGTCGGATCGCGAGACGTGCATGGATAGCCATAGCCCTTAACGCCACCGTTCGCGTAAAGTGGGATAACCATGTTCGAGTCCAGAACCGGTGCGAATTTTCCTTGTTGTCATTCCCTTATAAAGCTGATGGTTCTTCATATTAGCAACTTCGAATACACTTCATGTGCAGAAGCTGAATAGAAGAGCCTTGTGTGGTCTTACGAGTTGCAGTTGTATGTCTTTTAATATTGTGTAACGACCTGTGCACAGAAACATCTCAGCACTTGGAGCATGTATTCAGACAGAAAGCTGTTCTACGATGTTTTAGGCTTGTGTTTTGGTTCACAAATTTCGGGTACCGTGAACATGTACCTGGAGGATTTTTTCTATACTTCCGGTGACCATAGGTTGCTCTTTTCTGCGACTTTATCATGTCTATGGCGTGGACACTCTCTTCTTCCATGAAGATTCATTTACCATGAACACTCATGCTCTCTGCAACACATCGAGCGAGGTGGCGCAGTGATTAGACACTGGACTCGCATTCTGGAGGACGACGGTCCAGTCCCGCGACCGGACATCCTGATTTAGGTTTTCCGTGATTTCCCTAAATCACTTCAGGCAAATGCCGGGATGGTTTCTTTGAAAGGGGACGGCCGACTTCCTTCCCCATTCTTCCCTAATCCGATGAGACCGATGACCTCGCAGTTTGGTCTCTGCCCCCAAACAACCCAACCCAACCCATCTCTGCAACACCTCAATCATGCGAATGCCATAGAGATTATCTTCTTTTGTTCGGAACAGTGAGTGAAATGGAGCAATCGACATTCCGTAATCTGCTAGAGCTGTAGACGCTAACCATCAATGGGACGCTTCTCCTGCACGAAGTAAGTTACGGACTCTCTTCATTCACGTACTGATACCATTAACAAGGTGATATGGAATTATCGTTAAGCGCCCTGGGAGTGGCAGTTTTGTTGTCCGGTGCTCTTCAACAACTATGAAAATATAAACAATCATATCCAGTAAACATAAGGTAGAAAGTGGATACCCTAAGAGCTGCGAGAATTTCTTCATTTTGGCTGCTGTGAAATACATATCTTCTACTGAACAGGAGCTCTTGAAGTGAGCCCATGTTTACTTGACAATTTTGTCTTGTTTTGGTCCATACTACATACTCCCAGTGTATTGAATGCTAAGAGCTTGCTGTAGGAAGAGTTGTTTCACGGTATTGGAAGTACTCACAGCTCTTAAGGTATAAATCTTAGAGCCCATGTTGAGTGGACATTTTTGATTCGAATGATCGCTCTTGTCATATCCTACAATAGAAAGCATTAAACATTCTTCGTGTATAGTACTGAATAAAATAAAAATTTCTAATTGTGTCAATTTCAAAATTCTGCTGTAACATCTGAAAGTTATAACATGAAGATATACAGTTTTCAAGAAATACCGTTGCTAAAATGCTGAGAGTGGAGACAGTGGTATGTTTAATACAGACGGCGCCCTGCACTCTAAGAGGCGGTGCTATCCTATAGACTTAGTCCAACTTACGTTCAATCCATCATACGTCCAAGCGGCGTAACATTACTGATGATAAGTACTAGTTGACCACTAAAAGTAAGTTACACAGTGTTACTGAAGTCCAAGTAAGTTTTGTTGAATGCTGCACTACACTTCATGCTGACACAGGTACAAGACACCTCCTTTTCAAAATAGCCAACAACCCTCTGAAAACAGTGATCGTAACACTGTACAGATCATTCAGTTCCGCTACGATAAAAATCTTCTCCATGGCCACGGAGACATTGAGACTCGAAGAACGGCCTCATCACTGTAAAACCACTTTTCCCAGATGCTCCTTCAACTGTCCGGAAAGATGGAAACCTCATGAGCAAGATCTTTATTTCATAGTTGGTGTTTCCAAACCTTCAGTGTAAAACTTCGTCACAAAGAGCATGCTATAGGCGCCATGTTGACTTTTGTCTTGTCGTGCAGGAAAACAAGCGCTATGCTTAATTTTCCACACCTTTCGTTCTCTACATTTGGCCCATAAAAATCGTACTAGGCCACGTATGTCACCATTGGAGTCTCAGGTTGTGTAGTACCTGCTATTCGTAGCGCAGCAGAATTATGTCTTCAGAAAACATAAAACATGTAAACATATACTCTATTCCGACAAGGGCCCACTCATGTCGAGCAATGATCTTACCGTGAAACGCTATGTTTAAAAAAATGTTCAAAATGTGTGTGAAATCTTATGGGACTTAACTGCTAAGGTCATCAGTCCCTAAGCTTACACACTACGTAACCTAAATTATCCTAAGGACAAAAACACACACCCATGCCCGAGTGAGAACTCGAACCTCCGCCGGGAGTAGTCGCACAGTCCATGACTGCAGCGCCCAAGACCGCTCGGCTAATCCCGCCGGCGGGTATGTTTAACTCAGTTTCTGAAGTTAATACGTGCTTTTACCAGAGTGCACTGTCCCAATTGCAGGTTGTGGAAAGCAAATTGTACCGAAGGTGGTGTCATCGAGAGCTTACATGAAGTCCTTTCTTATCACCAAATAGAAAGGAGACAAAAGCGGCAACGTAAATTCCACATCCTTTATGTTACGAAATGTGTTCATCACTACGGACCTGGGTCTCCAAAACTTTTTCTCTGACGAAACACTTTGAGAATCCAGGTACTCCGATGAAAGAGCCTGTTTAAACGTGGCCCTGTTGGCCGAAAGCTTAATTTCTGACAGTCATTATGTTGCCCCTGTCTGCGACTCAGCATCTCCGTTATAAGGTGAGTAGCAACATCGGCCCAATCGGATTAAGGAAGGAAGGGGAAGCAATCATCCTGGCATCTGCCTCCAGCAATTTAGAGAAATCACGGGAAACCTAAATCAGGATGGCCGGACACGAATTTGGACCGTCGTCCTCCCGAATGCGAGTCCAGTATACCAACTAGTGCACCATCTCCCTCTGAACATTGAAGGTTAGTAAAAGTTTAAAAGAACGAGGAAAACTTGTACTGTTCAGTGATTACTTCTTTTTTAAAGCATAACTAATAGCAGAGAAATCATAATAAAATTCTGAAAATGAATTAATATCGTCAAAACGTCGAAAAAGGAAAAAGTAACATTTTTGTGGAGCACTTATTAACTTTCAGTGTTCCGTAAAACACAATCCTATCAGATGAGTGGTTTTCTATCACAATGTTTGCGAAATGAAACCAGTCCCCTCGTAGTGGACGACCAATGTTCATTGGAAACAACAGAAACATCCATTATACCAACGTTCAAACTTGAAAGGATCGTTTCTTTTTCTTCACGCTGCAGGGTCCACCGATTTTCGTTAGTCGCTGTTTAAATACCTTACATTCATATCCATATTAATTCGTCCGACTGATACTTTACGAGTCGGCACGGAGGAGAGGTAAATTCGCTTTAACCATTAGCTTTTGAATCGCGTTAAATACCTTCTCTGAGGTTTCGTTTCACTGTCCCAGTCTATCAGGCAGAGATAGGGACATAGCTTCCCGCTGATACTCTGACGGTACGTTGTAGGAGATGTTTTACGACAGATCCGATGATAGGGATATCCTGAAACGTTTAGAGGTAAGGTGGTAACAAATATTGTACTGACTATATAAAGGCACATTTGCATGCCGAGCGTGAGTTTCCTCGGAAACGCGAAATATTAGTTAAATAAATAATCAGTGACAAATAAATAAAGCCTATGGCACACAACTACAGCGCTGTGTCGCTGATAAAACAAAAGCACAATTACGTTACTTTTATGTTTGATTAAGAAAGGGAGAGCTCTGGTTGAAGTGGTGCGAGAAGCACGTATTTATTTTATTGTCTGGCACACCGCCATATTTCATGTTATAGAAGAATACTGCAAGTTGCAACCACACTAGGCACTCGATTCTGTAAAGAATTTATATTTATAAAAGTAAGTAGGATTATGAACTGTAGGCTTATTCATTGAATATATCTGATTTAACTAACTGTGTAACTTTTTTATGTTTAGTAGACAATCACCTCTGTACGACGTATTGGCATGGCTGGCAAATTATTGTAATATTGAGATTTAGATTATGAGTCCGCACCTACCGCAGCAGTCTTTGGAAACGATTTAATTACGAAGTCCGATTATTTCAGTTTTATTTCACGGTCAACTACGGGTAACATTGCCTTTACGAAAAAGCCATTGTCAAGCGTCTGATACCGAATAATTAAACGTCCACGTTCCAGATAAGCAAAATATTAATTACAATTGCAATCACAATCACCATCATACAGATAGAATAATTAACATATTTAAAATAACATTTTTTTTACTTATTTTTTTTATTTTATATTGGCGACTGCGTGTCGGACTTGTTATTTTGTCATTTGTTACATTGTTCTCTTTGTTTCATGTAAAAAATCAACTTTCTGGACCTGGACGTCAATGTATGAGAGATAACAAAATCTGAAGATATTTTCCAATTCTGAAATTTTGCGGGAAGACGCAATGAAACTTCCAGCAAAATAAGGTAAGACGCAGCATCTTTGCATTGGTAGGCTTGACCAGACGTATAATTCAGTGTATTAGCTTTTCAGTAAATTCTGTAGTGTTTCTTTTCTGCATAACAGTTTCAGTGATAAATTTCATTCTCAGTACTTTTCCCTAAACAATAACGTATGCAACAATACCAATACACGAGTGTACAATATGGCCGACTTCTGTACGATATCATGTAACATGGCCAGCAGCCATTACCAATAATCTCAAATTCAGTTTATATTTTTAAATTAACAGACAGCCATTGTTGCTACGAGCGATTCATGCTCAACTACATTTTATTTTAAAATCAGTGTCAAAAATTTTCTTGAAACATATATCACGTGTGGCATGGTAATAACTAGAAAACAATACGCAAAAATGGAACAGCAAGGACGTACTATTCAGACGCAATCCGACTCGGACGTGAGACAAGTGTTAGAAAATGACTTTACGACAGCAACCGGTAGTGACGATTCATCAAACATTGACGCAAGTGTTGACGAAAATTTTGACGATAGGCCGTCCACTACAAAAATTTCAAAATCTCAATCAGAGCCCATGTTAATGCATGACGTCACGTCTAATGACGCGGCGGGGGCAGAGACCTTGCAAACGGTAAACATTGCCGACATGTTACAAATGCTAATGAAACAAAACGCCGAAAACATGGCAACCTTAAAGGCACAATTAGAGACACAAAATGAACAGTTAAAAACACAAAATGACGAAATCAAATCTGATCTCATAGCAATCAAGATAGGTAATGACACTTTATGTAAGCGTGTGGAACTTATAGACGCCACACTGACCAAACAGATGACCGAACTCAGTACTAAATTTTCCCAGCTCAATACGAGACAAGAAAAGACTACAACTGACGTAGCACTTTTACAGACACAAGTAAAAAACCTTAATGTCACGTGTGAAGTTCTTACTGTACAAATTCAAACATATCCTTCAGTACATGACAATCTTGAAAAACGAATTACTGACGTACAGAATAAATTTGACAATGTTGAACAACACCTGACTGACATCCTACAATCAGATGCCTCAGCTCATTTTCAAAATATTAATAAAGAATTTCATGATTGGGTTGAGAACAAAGACAAACATTTTGATAGATGCTTACGTGAAAATTTACCAACAACTGTGCACGACTCCGTAGCGCAATACATTACTAATAACAAACAGCTGATCAGTGACGCAGTACAATCCGTCACTGCACCCATGAGACAATTCACCGATCAACTACAGTCTGAATGTAACGAAAATATCAGTCAAAATGTACAGTTCAGAAACCAATATACATTCGAGTGTGATACACACATTCCGCACACGACAAATACACAAGAACAAAACACACCACGACTACAACACATACCACGATGTGGAAACACAAACACAAGCTATTATCATGGTAAACCACAGCAACATTATCGTAATTACTCGCCAGCGGAACATACCAGTAATTACAGTGGAATAAATCCATATCACAATGCGAAGGAAGATGAAAGCTTAATGAAACACAGGCAATTTCAGATTTTTATCCCAGAAAAACGAACCATTCATCCGGTGATTTTTCTTAAATCTTTTAGTAACGCATTTCCACGCACTTGGAGTGACCGGAAAAAGATTTCATATATTGTCGGTTACATCCAAGGCGATGCAGCTGTCTGGGCATACAGTCAAGCTGACGTATGTACTACGTACAGTGAGTTTGAGCGTGCTTTTCTGAACAAATTCTGGTCGCAATCCGTCCAGGAGCGACTCAGAAGACAAATTTTAGAACCTGAAACTTTTAACAGTAAAAATGGTAACTTACGCAGATATTTTGAAAAATACTTGAACATGGGACATTTTTTAGACGAACCAGTCGCAACGCGTGATATACTCCGAGCGTTGAAGGCCAAATTGCCTTTCAACATTAAGGAAAAACTTCTACATATCCCGGATGACGATTCAGATTATTTTTTAACAGCTTTAGATTCGGTTGACATGTTACTTGAAGATCAGCGCTTCGCGAGGCAAAACAGCAGCCACAATGTTTACACTAGTGGTATGCAAAACATGCAGGCTTGCCAACACAATTCTGGCGCGCCCACAGTTGGATACGCGGTACAACAAAAACAGCAAACTCACATGCCGTCTCAGTACGGAAATCAAAATCAACACGCGTATTGCAATACAAACAATAGTTACAACAGTAATAACATTTCATGCGGCAATCCATACAAAAGGCACCGCGGTAATAACTACAACGGTAACAACGGATACAAAGGTAATAACAAAAACACAAACAGAAATAGAAATAATAATAACTACGAGCCAAGACAGCATCAAGGTTGGACTCGTAACGATCAGTACTTTCATTCAAACTCTGCTTTACCACAGCAGCCACCAGGTCAAAATTGGAGCATACCTTACGACCGACAGGTAAGTTATAATGCGCAACAGCAACAACAACCGCAAAAGTTTGGAGATCATAATAGGCAATATCCGAATGTGAATATAATAGAAATGACACCTGATGCACAACCTCAATCTGTGTCAGTACCAAGGACAAATGATAATCCAACAAACTAGAAACAGTCACTACTTTGCCCCAGGTCGTGGCTGAAGAATTCTTGGGGGGCGACTTCAATGTTAATCAGTTATTTGACACCACACTTGAACAACAGAATAATGATATGCCGAGTAATTCTAAACGAAAACTACCTGTTTTATTTATAAGATACAACCACAATAACAATATATCAGATGAACTTTTACAAGACAGTACACAATGTCGTTTAAACACAAATGAAATTGTTTTAGCATCTACTACTGGTGTAGTAGGTGGGATTCCAACTACTATTATCCTAGATACAGGTGCAGCTGTGAGCGCTTTGTCTTTTAATTTCTATAAAAAGATGTGTGAATTGGAACCTGTGCCTGAGTTTCCTGCCCAAAACTGTAAAATAACTACTGCACTAGGTAATAAGTCATGTAGGGTTACGAAGCAAGTTTTTGTAAACGTTAAAATAGGTAATGGAACCGTACAATGGCCATTCCTGGTTGTACAAAACCTTGTGACAAATTGCATATTAGGAATAGATATTATGAGCGAGAAGGACTGCATTATAGACTTCTCCAAAGGTAAATGTATTTTAAATGATAAAGGCAGTGTAATTATTATTGATTTGGACAGGAGAACTCTAAAGCATGACAAACACTGTACAGGGTACAAGGTTCAGTTAGTACTTGACAATGACATTCAAGACATGCAAACACACTCATCTGACACAGAGCTAATGGACTTGAAAACATTGCTTGATCATAAGATAAGTGAAGCTACAGCTCTCAGTGTACATGAACGTATAAAACTACAGGAAGTGTTATCCAAATATTTACAAGTTTTTACCAAACGATTAGGTGTTATCAACACGTATGTGTACAAGATTGAAGTTAAGCCTCACAAGATCTTCTACCATAAGACATATAACGTACCGTTATCTCAACGACCTGCTGTGTGGCAAGAATTAAAACAAATGTTAGACTGGAAGGTCATTGAACCATCCACCTCACCTTATTGTAGTCCTCTACTTGTTGTCAAAAAATCAAATGGAAGCATTAGGTTAGTGTTAGACGCACGAGCTATTAATGAAATAATTTTACCGGTTCACACAAAACCTGAAAATTTAGAAGAGCAATTACAGAAATTTCTAGATGCAAAATATTTTTCCACAATAGATCTCGCTAATTCGTTTTGGCAGGTGGGTATCACTCCTGATTCTCGGAAATATACTGCATTTATGTTCGGGGGGCGAACCTATCAGTTTTGTGTTCTACCCTTCGGACTGAATGTCAGCTCTGGGGTATTCATTACAGCCCTGGATACCGTGCTTGGCGACGATTTAGTTGAGACAGTCACACACTATGTAGATGATAAACAAACATCACAGAAACATAATAAAAAGAAAACAAAAATTCGAGGTAGGAATGCTTCTACTACTTCGTACTCATCATAAATCTGTAGCACTCAAACGACGCAACGCTAAGTGGCGTCTGCTATATGAAGGACCTTATATAATTGTTAACATACCGCATCCTGGTGCGTATCTGTTACAACATCCTAGAACTAACAAAATTATTGGGCTATACGCACACCGAGATCTTAGAGCATTTCATGCTGAATAATGTCAAAGTCATACCCATCAAAATATTGCTAAGCAACTCGAAAAACTCTGTTGTTACAACACAGATAATAAGTAGTATAGAAATTTTCATTTCAGCGGTTCCAGTGACGCAGTTGAAGACAGAAGAACTCTTTTTTCAGCGCGCGCCTCCACCTGAAAGACGGAATATTAAAGTAAAATTTATGATTACGTAGCAGTGGATGACATATTAATTTTTCACGGAACATTTGTTAGTGAAGGTACCACTGACTTGGTGTGACACCTGACGAACTGACAGACGTCATCTGTGAAGCGATCTTTTACTTTGAGAAATAGATTAGACGCACGTCTCTCAACACGAAAAGCATCTATCAGTAGTCAAGGCCACACAGACACTCTACACACACGCACAAAACGCGAGGAATCGAACATTTTCTCTCTCTTACTATTTTGAATATTTATTGAGTAGTGAAAACGCCTGGTCTTGCCTACTGATGTAATGAATGTTGTGTCTAACCTATCTTAATTTCAGATGACATCACAAAAAACATCGATAATATCCCAGCAAAACCGCTAAAGAGGATGTAAATATCTGCAATTCATGTAATCAAATGTGACACAATGTAATAACCTATAGCGATGTAATGATGATGTAAACATGTTTATGTGCAACTATATTATGTTTATGCTAAGAAAATATGTGACGTGTGTATGTATAATTACTTATTTTTTTAACTGATGTATAGTGTAACTGTTACTATGTAAAAATTTCAACAAAACGAGTGCCAAAAAGACATTGCATAGTGAACCACTGTTCACGGACATTAACGAACATTACTAACTCTGCAACTACGCGGAAACCTATGTGAAAGAAACTGTTAATGCCATTCATTATGCAGCGTATCTATGTAAACGCGATGAACGATTTCCTTGATTAATAACTACGAACATTTAGGTGAGCTATATTCAGCAAAAACTGAAAATGTGAAGTGCATAATTCGTGCATCGTCTTGTGATATTACTACAGTACCCAACTTCAAGATGTTAACTGGATTAAATGGACACAAAGTGCCTGTCCAGAAAACAACACGACGGGTGGAAGGATTTTGGTTGGAACTTCAGGGAATGAAATGTTCTCGAAATGTGACGGACACTCTTACCTGGACTGTCCAAGGATCGACGCCAGCTACGTGCCGTCCGAGGTTCTGCAACCAAGCTTCCACGGAATGTAAAAAACGAACTGCACGTGGACCTATTACTCGACGGGTCACGTCTGATCTGTAATAAGCAATGCTTTTAGTCACAACGAACTGCATCACTACGACTATAATGGAAATGAGAAGTGGACACGCTTATGTATTAATCACGTTGTTATACAACGATGTTACTATGATCAAAAAACTTTACCACGACGATACTAACCTGTAAAAAAAAATTATTGTGCAGCGGATGAATATGAACTGTAATAACGACACGATGTGTATAGGTCAACGCACCTGAAAAATACGGACATTTTTCTTTGAAGTATTTCAAAACAATACTATGTAACTAAGAACATTCAACAATCTAAGTTGTATTGTGTTATAACTAATATTGTAAATTTAAAACTAAGTTACCGGTCATAGAATGTAGTCTTCATATGTAATCTTGGTTGAATATTTTCTTTGTGCAACGACTGAAAAACGCGCGCACACGAACAATATGATCTGCAATACTGTGCCGCGTGATCTAACTGTACGATATAACGGCAGTGCCGCAGTTACACAGACGTTTCTGCGCATGCGCGCGCTCTATCTGCCAACATTAGAACTTTTACGGCGCACCCGCGTCATTCAAATTTTGTATATAATGTGTATAATGTGTAATGTAAGTCATGTAAATAGTTGTAGATAACTTAGATTTTCTTGTGCCTTTAGGTGAATTGCTCGCCTGCAGGTGTGTCCTTTCGCCTCGCAATTCAGGGGGCAATATAAAGGCACATTTGCATGCCGAGCGTGAGTTTCCTCGGAAACGCGAAATATTAGTTAAATAAATAATCAGTGACAAATAAATAAAGCCTATGGCACACAACTGCAGCGCTGTGTCGCTGATAAAACAAAAGCACAATTACGTTACTCTTATGTTTGATTAAGAAAGGGAGAGCTCTGGTTGAAGTGGTGCGAGAAGCACGTATTTATTTTATTGTCTGGCACACCGCCATATTTCATGTTATAGAAGAATACTGCGAGTTGCAACCACACTAGGCACTCGATTCTGTAAAGAATTTATATTTATAAATGTAAGTAGGATTATGAACTGTAGGCTTATTCATTGAATATATCTGATTTAACTAACTGTGTAACTTTTTTATGTTTAGTAGACAATCACCTCTGTACGACGTATTGGCATGGCTGGCAAATTATTGTAATATTGAGATTTAGATTATGAGTCCGCACCTACCGCAGCAGTCTTTGGAAACGATTTAATTACGAAGTCCGATTATTTCAGTTTTATTTCACGGTCAACTACGAGTAACATTGCCTTTACGAAAAAGCCATTGTCAAGCGTCTGATACCGAATAATTAAACGTCCACGTTCCAGATAAGCAAAATATTAATTACAATTGCAATCACAATCACCATCATACAGATAGAATAATTAACATATTTAAAATAACATTTTTTTATTTATTTTATTTATTTTATAACTACCAAGACTGATGTATTTCCTTAAAGTGACGGACGTTGCTGTATTCTTGCCATTCTCAGATTTTTCTACCTCCTTCTTTCGTCGATTTATTAAAGTATTTCTTCTGTTACCCAAGGATTCTCCGCGGTACTGTCCTTGTATCTATATGTGCCTGTCCAAGCACTGTATTGCAATGTTTAGAGACTTCTATTCCGATTGAGCTGAGCAGCGTACTGTGATATTCACTATCACCGTATCTACTGCCGTAGATAATTTCGAATGCATCTAATCATTTCTCATTACCTCAGTAATCCATCTCTTTCCACACTGATTCTTCTGGACGATTTTACTCTTTATTATTATTGAATTGTGATCCGTGTCTACATCTGCTCCTAGGTACCACTTACTATCCATATCTGACTTCCGAATCTCTGGCTGGCCATTGTATAATCCAAGCGGAGTTGTCCTGTGTCTTTAGGCCATCTCCATGTGTACTTCCACCTACTGTGAAATTTATTATAGAATTCAATTAGTCTTTCTCCTTTCTCATTTATACTATCAAGACCATATTCGTGTGTAACACTGTACCGATGAGCAAGAACATTACGACCACTTGTTAATAGCGTGTTGTTCCAGTTTTCAATCACAGTGCAACAGATATTCAGATTTACATGGATTACATAAGTCCTTGACAAGATTCCAAAGGTATGTGGCACCACATGACTACGCACGAAGTCAAGTAATTTCCGTAAATTACGGGATTATGGTTTAAGGGCACATAACTGGCGCCCGAAATGTGTTCCAAATGGCATAGATTACGCACATTTTCTGGCCAAGACATTTATATGAGTTAACTATAATGCCCCTCAAACCACTGTAGGACGATTCTGTCTTTGCTATAAGATATCATCGCCGCATGAGGAGGCTTCAAGCATGAAGCGATGCAGGAGGTCCGCAATAATGTTCAAGTAGTTCACTGATGTCCTAATGCCTTCGATTACCACTACAGATTCCATAGAAGCCCAACTCAATGTACACCATAGCATAATTCTGCCCTCACCGGCCTGCGGTTGAAGCCCGGTGCATGTTTCGTGCAGCCATTCGTCTGGATGACGGCGTGTAAGGACCCAAACATAGATCTGGCGTAACAAGAAATGTGATTCATTCGACAGGCGACACGTTTCTATTGATCTACGATGAAAACTCAGTCATGCAGTGCCAACTGTAATCATAGCTGACGACGTTGTTGGGTCAACACAGAAACAGGTAGGATAGTACGAAGTGGAGCTCCATGTTCAAGAATGGCCTTTGAACGGTGTTCTCCCAAACACTTGTGCCTGCATCTGCATTGTCCTCTGTCGTCAGATCTGCCATAGATCGCTGCCTATCCTGGATTACACAGAGGGGGATCATACGATCTCTACGTTTTGCCATGAAACGTGGACTTCCAGTAACATACTGCCTGCTCGTTATTTCGCCATCCTCCAACCACTTTCCGTAGGAGCTCTAGCGAGTAGTACGCTAACAGACAACCAGCACTGCCGTTTCAGAGCGTATCGTTTCCAGCCACAGCGCCACAACTATGTGCTCTTTGTGAGAACCGTTTATGAGAGATGATTTCCGCATTCGCGGTCCGTATTTTCGCTATTATGACTGCCCATTCGTCTCTCTTCCGCTTAAATTCTTTCCTTACTGTATTACGTGCCCGCAAGCCCACCAGGAGGTTCAAATGGCTCTGAGCACTATGGGACTTAACATCTGAGGTCATCAGTCCCCTAGAACTTAGAACTACTTAAACCTAACTAACCTAAGGACATCACACACATCCATGCCCGAGGCAGGACTCGAACCTGCGACCGTAGCGGTCACGCGGTTCCAAACTGAAGCGCCCAGAACCACACGGCCATTTCGGCCGGCCCACCAGGAGGCATTCAACCTCGCGATGAGTAGTGGTCATAAGGTTTTGCCTCATCAGTGGTCTATTCATTACCATACAAGAGCATTCCAGTGCTCAATGGCTGTTAGATTTTCGTCTCCATTTACATGCTGAATTACTCGCTCAATATCCTCATATACTTTCTCTTCGTCTTCATCTTCTATTTGTGACATCGGCACGTATACCAAAACTGTTGTTGTTGGCGTCGGTTTCCTGTCGATTCTGATGAGATTAACTTAATTCTTTCACTTCTCACAATAACACCCTCTCAGCCTATCGTCCTATTCATAACAAATCCTACTCTCGTTATAATATTCTTAGTCTTGTTGATAATACCCTATATTCGTCTCACTAGAAATCCTTAGCATTTTTCCACTTCACTTGACTGATCATCACTATACAGACTATACGTCACATGTCCTGTGGATACTAATTACGTTTCTTAAATTTTCTCTGTTGCTTACTTGAGCTTCAAGTCGTTGAACTACGATGATTACAGTGTATTTTAGGGGCAATTTCCTAGCCTTGGACAAGATGATGCCCCGAACCTCTGTACGCTTTTCAACCCACTTTTACCAGGAAAATGGCAGAACGAGGGCGATTATTTATATCGGAAGTCTTCGGTCGCCGTAGCTGACGAATTTTACTGAACTTTTAAGCTGTGACTAAGTTCGGACTGTGAATGACTTGATTACTAATTAGAGACGCTACCTCAAGATCACGGGTGCTAGTACTGAAATATATAGCAATACATAGCCCAACCATGAGCTATATGCGTTCTGCTACTGAGGATACTAACGAGAAGGTTGTGTTTTGGAGGGAAATAGACAGAAATATAGAACCAATGAGAACTAAAACGCTGACGAGGAACTTCTGCAGCGAATCACTTTGGTTTTCAGAGGGAAAAAAACATTAAAGCTAGTTGGCCTCAACCACATACAGATGTCCATAAGATAGCGTCTGAGTTTCAAGCGTATATTAAAACAGATTAATTTAGGCCGTTTCTTTAGATTTAATGCAAAATAGCCTAGTTTTTGTTGCAAATTTTCCATATGTGCACCTTTCGTTCTGAGGTACACATACAACCTAAAGTCTAATTCTTCACACACTTTGGTTATCAAGTCCGAAGTAACGGAAACAACAGTCTCTTAAAATCTGTGTCTCACCTCTGACAAATCACTTGGTAGTGTCAGGAAATAGACACGATCTTTTGTATAGAGTCCCAAAGGAAACAGATGTATAATGCGAGTTTAGGTGAACATGAAGGGTAGAGGGGAAAAGGCTCCGTCGTATTAACCATTACGATCGATCCAACGGTAAGGGACTTCGACGTTCAACCACTCTAGTACAGACAACTGCCAATGAGGAGCGGCTCGAACTTACTGCCAAATAAAGTTTTCAGATCAATTGTCAAATTGAAGAAAGTGCCATTCTTGCAACTTACGCATACAAGCTACATCTCTAACGGTAGCTTAAAAAATTTGAGTTTAAAACATATACCAACTTTAACCGATATGGATTCGTGTTTAGCGGTTCTTAAAATCCTGCACACTGTTCTCTTTACGAATGGAAGCTCTAGACTTGGTTTCTGAACAGACTTTCTAGGACTCTAACATCGTCGACATTCTCCTCAGGCACTATTCGTCGTCGTGCGATTTTTTCTTTACGCACACATCCGGTCGTTTCCAACTGACTGTACCATCTACAGATGGTTTTGATACATGGAGGATCACAATTGGACTTTAAATGAAATGAACTTTCATTTGAGTTACTCTTATATTGTGACCTTGAAACAACACCATACAAAGGTTGTAGTTGGTACTACAAAAATTTATAAATGAGACGTTCTTTTGGGGACAACCTGTACAATTATTTAATACCAGAGTGCCGAGGTGTTCATCCATGCTGTTTCACTTCAGATCCGATTACTGGAGGGGCATACCTTTCTTTTCTTTTTTTTAGATTAATGCTTGTCACAGAGAATCATGTACACCTCATGCTGTGTATCACAATCAATATCTAGACCACGCAATAATTGTTAGTGCCGCAGAAGGCGGAGTGCCGCTCAGGACACATTGCTACGTAGAACTGAGCAGTAAGCGAGTCGGGCAAATAGTGCAGTATGACAGCTCCCAACATGTCATCCTGTGAGCCACGCATTACAGAGTAGCCACATGTAACATCCAAGCTCAGCTATTCTATGGCGTCGTGGCACTGTTCGAACTTGCGAAGGCCTGTAGAGCTTGACTATAAGTGAGATACCACAGTCGGGACAAGTGAGCTGACAAGTCCGGATAACGAATGTTGTAGCATCGTCATCCACGAAGAGGTTATGTCCGGTTTCGATACTCCCTTTTCTGAAATCATGGTCTTAGTGTCATCCCGTGTACATCTCTAATTCTGACCGAATGACAGTCTAGCCAGTTACAAAATGGTTCAAATGGCTCTGAGCACTATGGGAATTAACTTCTTTGGTCATTAGTCCCCTAGAACTTAGAACTACTTAAACCGAACTATCCTAAGGACATCACACACATCCATGCCCGACGCAGGATTCGAACCTGCGACCTTACCGGTCGCGCGGTTCCAGACTGTAGCGCCTAGAACCGCATGGTCACTGCGGCCTAGCCAGTTACAGGATAATTTGGTTGACGAATCGTGATGTGCTGACTGCCGCCTGAAAAAGACTTGCTCTCCAATACTTCAGCCAGCCAGTTGTAGTGGAACTTAGCTGCTGCAAGCTGTTGCTTCTTGTTTGCACCATCCGTAACAGAAAGAAAATGTGGAACAGCCTGGGACTTTCCCGCCTGAAGGGCCGAACCGAATGGCATCAAGCCACCACTTCCAACCTGTCGGATGAGGCAACCGTAGTCTGTGTTGCTGATTTGGGTTTTGTACATTCACCTACACGACTCGCGCCATCTGTCATATGCCACTGGAAGACGCCTAAGTACACGTCTCTCATGAAGACCGCTGAGGAAGGCCACACTGGCTGTTGGTGAGTCTGTAAGCTTGCGCCTGCAGGTGCCACAGCCGGCTAACTGCGCGACATCACCAATACACCCTCACGTGCGCAACGCCACGACTTCCAGAATGCTGCATGCGCATTGTCCATCACACTTGGGTGTGGTGATTCAGCATGTACTTCATCGCGCCACAGACGACACTGTGACATGTAATAATGATCTTTCTAGGCAACGCTGTTCAAATAATACCTCCAGGCGTATGGCAGCCACCCTCACCAGCCCTCCGATCTCGGCTTCCTGCACCTGTAGAGCCACCTCCCCACCCTCTCAACCCCCGTGCTCACCATAAATCCGTGATTTCCCTAAATCACTCCAGGCAAATGCTGGGATGGTTCCTTTGAAAGGGCACGGCCGACTTCCTTCTCCGTCCTTCCCTAATCCGATGAGACTGATGACCTCGCTGTTTGGTCTCTTCCCCCAAACCAACCAACCAACCACCATAAATCCTGACCCAAGAAGTGACTGCTGCAAAGTTAGGTCGGCTCCTCGTGAGACTCAGAAAACTCTTCTGATGCCATTAATAAAAACTAGTCAAAACCCAACAGTACTCAAGCTGTACTCTAACAGGCGCCCAATACCGGTCGGATCCATGAAGAACCTGTAATGGTACTTGAATTACGTAACCATTACGGCATCTCACCTGAACCTCTCGATACCAGCAATATTCTACTGTGTTTCTGTAAAGAAGTTAACATATTTCTGAGACAACATTCGGATTTGGTTTCATTAATATAGAGGTACTTTGATACATCGATATGTTTATATTGCAATGATATTATTCTTATGTGTATTCTTTCTTTTGTCACTATGATCTTTGACGTACTTGTAACTCTGATTTTTGGGATCGTAAGCGGTTATTAGAGAGTCGCGTCTTCGTCGTCATGTTGAAAAGACGCAAATTGTAGTCAGTTTATAAAATGTGAACTTTAACAGTGAGGAACATATTTTCAAGTATATTTTATATTGTGAAGTGATATTTTGTGATTTACGTGATATTGCAACAAAAGTAGTAAAAAAGAAGTGTAACTTAAATTCGGAGTGCTGATTACATTTTTACATCACCATTGTCTTAACTTGCAAAAGTTTAATCTTCAAGAATGGTTTATGAAACACATCTATAAAACTTTTGAATATCGCAGAATAACACCTGGGCCTCTTCGCATCCGAGCTTGGAATCATCACCACCTAGATTTTCGATGAATGTGCCATGAGTTCACAACGAGACCAGTGTAGGTAACACGAAAAGATGAGTGCCTAGTTTATCCATTATTTCATGAAATGACTTTATTAACTGTGCTCTAATGACACCTGCCACATAATGTAACTTAGTTGTTGCCCGAAAATGCAGTATTTAGCAGCTTGAGCAACACCTGAATCATAATTAATTTTTGAGCTTTGCTGTGGTTGGGTTGTTAGAAACCACGGAAGTAATTCTAGCGTTACAACAACCAAACACTTATGACGCATCACTATTGCGCTTAAATCGCTGGTATTGAATAAAAAATTTCTCTCTGGCTGATCAAATGCATATTTCTTCTTGCAGACACAGGGTGCAGCTGAACAGTCCTTAATGGAAGGATTGACCATGTCTGCGTATATTTTAAGGCATCTGCAGTACATAACTGGATCTTTCTGTCTCTGTCATTCAATATGTTACGTTAAATGTTGGTCAGGATCATTTAAACCATAACGTTCGCAACTAAATACAAAGTATACGTTAACTTCATCTTACACACAATGACTCGGAGATTTTCTTACTGCACTCGCAGTATCATCCCACAAAAGGGTTTTGCTTCGTGACTGTCGACTCAGGTTATTGTGAATCAGTGTCGGTGATGTGAAATTGATACATTTGTTCTACGTAGTTTCCATTCAAAGGTTGTGTCAACGTCACCAAAACACCCTACAGAACTCAAATAAAGCTACGTTTCGTTGGCAGTTGGAACACCCTCTGCAAGTGACAAGCAGTAGGGCTCAACGGAAGCTATTTTATCGCATTAGCACTGTGTGGAATGATAAATAAAGGAGTATTTCTCTAGCCGTAGACAAACAAGCTGTCTTCCGCCAGCTTGTGAAAAATCAACAAACTATAACTATAATTAATAACCCTGATATATCTCTGCATATATATCATACAAAAGCAACGGTAGTGGAAACAATGTCAGTGTTTGTTTAAGTCTGAGCTGAAGGCGTAGAATGCTGGTATTTCATGGATGTTTGCACTCACTTTCAAAATAAATGCTGTACAACTATAAGAGTTGCGAGTGGTGGTCCCAGATTAAACAAGAGTTTCATTTATGGTTATTTCTCAAACAAAAGCAACAAATATTTCATCAATTTATTTCTACGTTTCCGTACATCTGAACGATGTGTCGCTGTTACAGCGAAGATATTTCCACACTGTTTTTTGGATTATAATCTGCTATCTGCTGTACAAATATTATCGTAAGAAAACTGAAACTAACTTGGCAGAAAATAACGACTTCATTTTATGTAACGTGCAGATGATACAAACACCTTCACTATATTGTGCTGTAAATGTGTCCGGACAAAACTGAGTAAACCACACACGATGGATGCAGATACGAAAATGGGTGATTCCTGTGACTGAATCATATTACGCCCCCTTCTTCAATTTCCTCAAAAGTATTTCGATTAACAGTGGTTTAAAGTTCAAGCCACGCGTAGGACTGCGTAACAAAAGGTAAGGCAAAGGCAATGCTGTAATCAACCCATAGGGTTTGTTCCAACCAAACTGTACTTTGATAGGCACGCTGGTGTGGCGCCTGTATATTTCCGATCTTTGACTCGCTCTCCAAGCTAGATACGGGGTGACCTAAAATTTAATACGGATTCAGAACTACGGTGTAACTTACTATTTTTCACATTAACACATATCGACAGGTTTCTCTTAGATATGGCATGGCTGATAATCATTGAAATGAAGTTTTTGGTTTTGAAGTTGTAGTGTTCGGCTCACAACGTTTACTATCAAAAATAAGGATATAGCTAGAAAAACATTATTAAAAAGTGCACAGATTGGATCAAGAAAAGTAAAGTCGTAGGAATTACTGCCTGAAGATTACGTATATTTTGCTGTTCGCAGCATCCGTTCCAAGAAGAACATTTCTTTTTATCGCTACAGCTTTCTCTTTGCAACTACATTATCTGGTTATTGGTGGGCTACAGGAACTTGTGGCCACACAATGGAATTCAGAGGAGTGAAATAATTGCTCCAGAAACCTAACATTCTAAGTAAAGCTCGTCTGTTTTCAACCGAAGAGCTTGAAAAAAGTTGAAAGAGGGAAACTGAACTCGAGATCTCAAACTGTTTCAAAGTTCGCAGTTTTCACTTTGAGTGGTGGCGCGAGATGTGGTTGGTCAGCGAGGCGTTTGACTTTACTTCGACCGACTGTGGTTGTACTCTTAAAATTCTTAATGAATGAGCGCGGTACGATACAGATTCTGAAAGTAAAAATGCAGTAAGGTCACAGGATAATGCAGCAACCAGCGTTAAGTCATACCTTCATATCCTTCAGATTCCACAATAGAAGTTTGTTGCTAAGTTCGGTATCCCATTTCACAAACATTAAGCACTAATGTGCGGAATTTTGACAGCACAGAAGTAAAAAAGTACTTTGTGCACAAGATTACGCATAGGGGAAGAGCTGTAGTGTTCTTGAGGGATGAGTTAGTCATCATGCGTTCATAGCATTACAGTATATATTCTTCCGTCATGCACAATAACTGACACGCTAATTTTAAAATCCTGAGGACTTAAATTTTATTTATGAGTCCAAGAATAACAAATTTCCCTATATGTAAATAGCGTAAATGAAGTAATTGGGAGTGCACAGATGTCAGAAAATAGATTTTCAGTGAAGCATCCAGTGATCTCTGTAAAGTAATAAGGTCCTGTGTAAGGTGCTCGAAAATGAGGTCATACACACCCTGAAAACAGCGGGATACAGGTACTACAAGAAGATTTCAGGAAGAAGCATAAGGAAATGTGATTCTTCCACGAATGAGGTTGCTCCTGAAACCATCTGTACATCGATTATTAATTAGTATTCTTCCATCCACAGAGGCGGTCTTGCGAATCAAAAGATAGACGCTAAAAAAGACGTTGTACATCACGATGAGGCTCATTTTAAAAATTACTTATTCGTGTTTGTCCATATATGGAGAGCGCTGCTCCACAGCTGTGTAGTGAATTCATGAATAACAGCTCCACTTGCTAAAGAGTTCTTTATTTTACTACACGGTCGATTCAGACTTTTATATTAAAGTTATTTTCTAGAATGTGAAGCTGACAGTGTAAATACAAGCAAACGTTGTACATAAGAATATAATAAATATCATACATATTATTTCCCAAGTCAACATCACTATTTTCCAAGACATGTTAATCGTACAGGGAAGAATGAGGTACCGTCCGAAACGTTTCATAACTGGCTTCTGACACTGTATATACAGATTTTGCGTTAAAACTTACTATTTGTGGAAAGTTTTAACATAAAAGAGACTTTTAACTATCGCAGGCAAAAGGGCATCATAGACTCGTTTCTTATCCATATCTTTCGGATATAACTTAATAAACACAAATAAGACTCACTTTTCATATTAGCATATTACAAATACCATTTTATTTGTTTCAAAGTACTTATTAACTGGATAATTTGCATACAGTATTCTTATAGATGATAACCATGACAGCTCTGGTAGTCCACTATCTTTGCCGGTCGTACACATTGACTTTTTTGAACGCATGTACTTTACGAAACTACAAACATATTTGCCGCCGTCTCCTTAATTTATGATTTACCTATTACCACTCTGGCCTAACGTGTTTACTGTACTGAAAATGACTGACGAGTTAAAGTTGTAGGTTATGTGGCTCAACTGACATCCCTGATATGTGCTTGTCGCACAGGACGGAACAAACATTCCGAATGCACAACACGTTTTTCGACAGAAGAAAAAATACATACAAGGATGAATCACAAAATCATGATTATTATTTCACGCCTTTCGGTTCGTTTTTGCTCATTGACACAACTACCATTATCCCAACAACTATGCCCATTCCTAATATTGTCATTATTTAAAACTAACGTAGTGAGAATGTTTCGCACGGGTCCACTGGTTCAAATGATTTACATAAAGGGAATGTAGAAGTGTCGACATTAAAAAAACAGTTTTCGAATTTGCAGTTTAACTACAGACAAAAGAAAAATATGTAGTTTGTTATGTTGTGGAAGAGCAAAGTTTAATAATTACTGAAGTCAAAATCTGTAAGAAGTAAAAGTGATATGCCCAATAATACCATAGGAAAAATGAGTACGTCCTTACTACACTGAAGCGCCAAAGAAACTGGTAAAGGCTAGCGTATTCGAATACAGAGATATGTAAACAGTCAGAATACGACGCTGCGGTCGGCAATGCCTATATAAGACAACAAGTGTCTGGCGTATTTGTTAGATCGGTTACTGCTGCTACAGTGGAAGATTATCAAGATTTAAGTGAGTTTCAACGTGATACTATAGTCGGCGCATGAGCGATGGTACACAGTATCTCAGAAGTAGCGATGATGTGGGGATTTTCCAGTACGACCATTTCACAAGTGTACCGCGAATATCAGGAATCCGGTAAAAAATCAAATCAGTGTGCGAACCATTCAACGAAACATTATCGATACGAAGTTTCGGAGCCGAAGGACAACTCGTGTGCCCTTGATGACTGCACAACACAAAGCTTTACGCCTCGCCTGGGCCCGTCGACGCCGACATTGGATTGTTGATGACTGGAAACATGTTGTGAGGCCGGACGAGTCTCGTTTCTAATTGTATCGAGCGGATGGACGTGTACGGGTATGGAGACAACCTCATGAATCCATGGATAGTGGATGTCGGCAGGGGACTGTTCCAGCTGGTGGAGGCTCTGTGATGGTATGGGGCGTGTGGAGTTGGAGTGATACGGTACCCCTGATACGTCTAGATACGACTCTGACAGGTGACAAGTAAGTAAGCATACAGTCCGATCACCTTCATCCATTCTCGTCCATTGTGCCTTCCGACGAACGTCGGCAATTCCAGCAGAAAAATGCGACACCCTACACGCCTAAAATCTACAGAGTGGCTCCAGGAACACTCTTCTGTGTTTAAACACTTCCACTGGCCACCAAACAACCCAGACATGAACAATATTAAGTATATATGCGATGCCCTTTCAAAGGGCTGTTCAGAAGAGGTCTCCACCCCTTGAAACTCTTACGGATCTATGGACAGCCCAGCAGGTTTCAAGGTGTCAATTCCCTCCAGCACCAATTTAGACATTAGTCGAGTCGTCTCATATCGTGTTGCGGCGCTTCTGCGTGCTCGCGGGGGGCCCTACACGATGTTAGGCAGGTATAGCAGTCTCTTTGGCTGTTCAGTGTGTAAGAAACTGAAGATTTTGATAAATTAAACATACTGACTCGTTTCATTGTTTGGGCTGTAAATTTGTAATTCGTGTCACGTCTTGCTCCCTGTGCACACAGTTGGTTGCTATGGCACTGTTCTCGCACTGTAGCTAGGAGAGGGGGCATGGCCGGCGGCGTTTGTAGAGCGGCTGGCGCCAGTCGGAGCCTGCATTGAGCTGCGCGACGCAGGAATTAAGTCTCAGTCTGACCAGCACCCAAGCTGGAGGGCTTAGCATGGACCAGCGAATGAGTCTTAAACGCAGATCGAAGGCACCCCTGGACTTCACTCCAGCGACATTAAGAGATGGCGTTCCGGAGTTTTTTGCTGACAGCAGGGGCTGTTCGTAACGTCGTCCGTGTCTTAAGTAGGCCAGTTTATGCAGTTCTGTGTTGTCTGTGGAGTAACTGTGGACGTATGCAAGAGTTAGCGAAGAACTAGATCGGGGAGCGTTGTGCAAGCTGGTACAACCAGGGCCGGTCTGTGAGACGTCATTGATGGTCAGCGTAGGGTGGTGCCACTGTGTAGACACGATCAACGTGCAGGTACTTGGCCCCGGGAGGACGGTGAATCCTGTTGAGTCGAAAACAGTTATTTATTACAAGTGGAGCACTATCTTTTGTACTCCAAGGCTGACAGCAGTATTTCGGTCGATCGAGCTGTGCAGTATAGTGTAAGGACAATGTTAACTGTTGGGGCATCAAACTTATTTCAACGAAGGATAAACAAGACGTCGGGAACACATAAAGACGAAAAAAATCGCAACATCAACCTAGAGTAACGAAAGTTCGAAAAATACATTTAACTAGGTAACCTATTTCCGCCCCCGGTATCTGAATGGTCAGCGTGACGGATTGTCAATTCTCTGGGCCCGGGTTCTGTTCCAGGCTGGGTCGGGGAATCTTCTCCGCCCAGGGACTGTGTGTTGTGCTGTCATCATCATCCTCATCTACTGCAGGTCGCCGAAGTGGCGTCAAATTAACAGGCCAGCACCCGGCGAACAGCCTGCCCAACGGGGGGCCGTAGCCAAAAATGGCTGTGAGCACTATGGGACTTAACATGTATGGTCATCAGTCCCCTAGAACTTAGAACTACTTAAACCTAACCAACCTAAGGACAGCACACAACACCCAGTCATCACGAGGCAGAGAAAATCCCTGACCCCGCCGGAAATCGAATCCGGGAACCCGGGCGTGGGAAGCGAGAACGCTTCCGCACGACCACGAGCAACGGACGGGGCCGTAGCCATACGATTAAATAAATAAATAAATTTAAGGGATTAACATCGAAAGATCACAGGTTAATGTACGCGTGAGATACGCCATTGAAAATATGAAATGTCGCAGCATTGATAATTGGTTTCCGCCAGAATACTGTATGCAAGCAGACAAACGTGCATGCATTGCGTGGTACAGGTGCCGGATGTCAGTTTGTGGTATGAAGTTCCATACCTGATGGATTTGGTTGGTCAGTACAGGGTCGGTTAATACTGGTTGTGGAAGATGCTAGAGTTGTTATCCGATGATGTCCAGTATAAGCTCGATTAGAGGTAGATCTGGTGATGAAACAGGCCAAGCCAACATGTCGGCATTCTGTAGAGCGTATGGGTTACAATAGCGCTATGTGTGAAAATGTTATCCTGTCGTAAAACACCCCTTGGAATGCTGTACATGAAGGTAGCACTACAAATCTAATCACTACACTGATGTAGAAATTTACAGTCAGGATGCATGGGATAACCACGGGAGTGCTGTCACTGTCACACAAAATATCACCATCCCTTTAAGTGTAGGTCCACTGTACGTAGTACACCAACAGGTTGGCTGCAGTCCCTCGCCTGACCTCCTTCTTCAGCAAACGGCTATCAGTGGCATCGAACAGATCCAGCTTTCATCAAGAAAGACAACAAACCTCCACCCTTTCCTCCAATGAGTTCTGCCTTGATACCATTGAACCTTTTGGAATCAGTGGAATGCGCCCCACGGGCGTCTAGCTCGGAGCTGTCTTTGAGGCAATCAATGTGTAACAGTTCGTTGTGTCACTATGGTGTGAAATGTTGCTCAGATTGCTGCAGCTTATGCCGTATGATGCGCCATAGACATATACAACACACGGTGGTCTTCCCTCCGGGTAGTGCAACCTGATCTTCTGGAGTCCGATCATCGTGAAATCATACATTCACGTGACCATCGCTGCCAGCATGTACGGTCGCTACATTCGTTTCAAGTCTTTCTGCAATATCTCAGAAGTAACATCCAGATTCTTGCAGCCCTATTACAAGACCATGTTCAAATTCAGTGATAATAGCGTCTTTGTCGCCTTAAAAGCAGTCTTGATAAACATCAACTTGCCACGTCCAGTCTCAAATGTAACTAACGCTCATGATCGTTACAGCGTGTATTTAAAGCAAACTTGATTTGCATCCTCATAATGGCGCTACTAGCGCCACTCTTTGCGACTGGCGCGAAATATGAATAGACATCAACTTTCACGAGACGTACCAGCTTTTATTTACGTCGCACAGCTCCAACTTCATGTTGGGAATTTTTTCCGTCACTGTGTATGAAGTATGAGGATTTATTTTTCATTTTTCACATTTCATTTAATGTAACTCAGCACTGTGCAATATACGGCTATATCCCATACCTTGGGGTAAAAGTACTTTGTGTGGCACCAATGGCTCAGGTCTCAGGCATAGGACACACCGATACTCATGCAAGTCATCTTCAATCTACTGTGTGCAATCCTCATAGGCCCACTTCTCACACTTTAAACGCTTTACCCAATCATAGAACTGTTTGCCACACAGGTCTTCAGATTCTTTCTTTTTTTCATTTCGACTGGTGTATGGTAGACCCAAAGTTGATTGCTTATGAAAGAAGAACATGTATACTAATATCTGACCACGGCTACGAAATTGTGGAGTGCGTGTAAAGGAATAGCCGTATACATCCAGGTAGCCGGTGTATGGTCATGTGGATTGCTGGTTGATGATATATTCCTTATATCTTTGAAACTGGGTATAGATTTCTCTTTTTTCGAACATGCACATAAGATATCACCTCTTTACTGTATGAAAAATTATGACGTTGTTTCTTATACCGTGCACCGTGTAACTGTCTTGTATGATATGAGCGGCAAAGGTGGATTTGCCTCTTACATTGTTCCTTCTTAATTCTGCGTAATCCTTGTATCGTGCATTAAAATTAGGTTCCGACTGTCCTTACAGCCAGATCAGTAGCCACAGCGTATACTTTCTTATCTCAACCTATTTCCGTAATTCCATCAAAATGAAAATATGCATCTATACTCCACGAACTACGTTAAGGGGTGAGGTTCATAAAATTGACCGAAAACGTCATTGTTCAGTTTGTTTATTATTTATTAGATGAACTAATTTACAACTAGTTTCCAAAGTTCAGTGATAAAATCGTATCCCTAAAGCCTGAAGAATAATTAAATGTTTGGTTCGACCTTCCTGTCGCACCCACTCCTTGAAGTAATGCTAACTAGGTGAACAACGATTCCGTTCCTTAATGTCATCAAACTTACACGGGATCACCTAGAAGGCTGTGACATATACTGTTTGGTTTCATAGATCGTCTGTAATTCCATGTCGTATCTCAGAAACAATACCAACTAAAATAGGATCCTTTTACCGAATTCCGAACTCATATGATACAATTGCAGAAAGGCTGAAACAAAATTTGAGCGTAATGTCCAAAACGTACCCGACTCATACAGTTGCAGTTGATGGTGACTTCAACTTACCTTCGTATGTTGGAAAAAATACGCGTTTAAATATGGAGTTACGCATAAAACATCATCCGAAATTTTGCTAAAAGCACTCTCTGAAAATTATTTTTAGCAGTTAATTCATGAGCCCACTTGAAAAGTAAACGAAAGTGAAAACACACTTGGCCTCTAGGCAAAAATTAATAGTGAACTAATAACGAGCATCAAAACGGATACAGTGATTAGTGAATACACGGCTGTCGTAGCGAGACTGAATACCATAACTCCAAAATGATCCAAAAATCAAAGATATATA
Source organism: Schistocerca piceifrons (assembly GCF_021461385.2). NCBI lineage: Eukaryota > Metazoa > Arthropoda > Insecta > Orthoptera > Acrididae > Schistocerca > Schistocerca piceifrons. The sequence continues at coordinate 799,184,879 of NC_060140.1, forward strand.
TATATATATATATATATATATATATATATATATATATATATATATATATATATATATAAAAAAAAGAGCACATAAGTTTTCGCTTGACGCCATCCTGGGTGACAATCTCCAGTCCTCCCAAATTAACATTGTGAGTGGCGATCAAATGTGGCACGAATTCAAAGAAATCGACAGAAATTGAGAGATTTATACCAAATTAATTAACACACGTTGGGGCTGTTCCCCTTTCGTACACGAAGCGGGTCAGAACACTGCTGCAGATAAACGAAAAAAGCTAGCAGTGCCTTCTCCGAGTGGCAGCAATGGAAATACTATCCATGACAGTGCTACTAAAGCAGAGTTATTAAGCACAGCCTTCCGAATTTCCTTCACCAACGAAGACGAAGTAAATATTTCAGAATGTGGTGTAGTCTGTATATCGGTTGGGATCCTTTTAGTATATGCTGATGCAATACCACCACAATTAACTGTCATATACAACCGCTCGCTCAACGAAGAATATGACCTAAGAATGGGAAAGCTGCACAGGTCACACCAGTATTCAAGAAAGGAGTAATCCACTAAATTACAGGTCCATATCATTAACGTCGATATGCAGCACGATTGTGTTCAAACATAATGAATTACCTTGAAGAGAACGGCCTAGTGACACACTGGCAACACGAATTTAGAAAACATCGTTCTTGTGAAACAAAACTATCTATTTACTCACACGATGTGTTGAGTGCTATTGACAAGGGATTTCAAATCTATTCCGTATTTCTAGATTTCCAGGAGGCTATCGAAACAGTACCTCACAAGCGACTTGTAATCAAACTGAGTGCTTATGTAATATCGTTTCAGTTAAGAGCCTGGATTCGTGATATCCTGTCACAGTGGTCTCAGTTCCTAGTAATTGACGGAATGCTACCTACCAAAACAGAAGTGATTTCTGGCGTTCCTAAGGGTAGTGTCATAGGCCCTCTTCTGTCATTTATCTACATAAACTATTTAGGAGACTATCTGAGCAGCTGTCTTAGATTGTTTGCAGATGATACTGTCGTTTATCGTCTTCTAAAGTTTTCAGAAGGTCAGAACAAACTACAAAACGATTTAAGAAGATATCTATATGGTGCAAAAATTGGCAGTCGACCGTAAATAATGAAAAGTGTGAGCTCATACTCATGAGCAGTAAAAAAATCGTTTAAATATCTGTTACGCATAAATTAGTCAAACCTACAGACCATAAATTCAACTAAATACCTAGGAATTACAGTTACACACAACTGGAAAGAATACACAGAAAATGTTTCGAGGGAGGCGAACCAAAGAATACGGTTTATTGGGCGAACACTTAGAAGCTGCAACAGATCCACTATAGAGACTGCCTACACTACGCGTATCCGTCCTCTTTTGGAGTACTGCTGCGTGGTGTGGGATCCGTACCAAATACGATCAACGGAGTACATCGAAAAAGTTCAAAGTAGAGCAGCACGTTTTCCATTATCAAAAAATATGTAAGAGAGAGTCACGGACATGATATCGGGTTTGGTGTGGGCCTCTTTACAACAATGGCGTTTCTTCTTACGGGGGGATCTCCGAATGCGAAAATGTTGAAAATATCATAAAAATAAAATTAGGGAAAGCACAAGTCGCACGGGAAGATACAGATCTTCGATTTTTCCGCATTCTGTTCAAGAGTAGTATAATAGAGAATTATCGTGATGGTGGTTCGATGCCATCTCTGTCAGATACTTCCGTGTTATTTACAAGTAGCCCATGTAGATGTAGATGTAGATGCATCAAACTAGCTGCTTTATTCATGAAGAATCAATTCTCGTTTTGCCTGGTGAAACTGACGGATGCTTACGCAAGTGTGCGGTTCAATACCGACACGTCACAAGAGTGTACAGAAAATTGGATCTGGGATATCTATTTCCAAAAGGTATCAACAGACCAACATCACATTCATCATCTGTGGCACGTTAGCTGGTGTAATATCTCAGAGGGATTATAATGCTTACATTCACAAGGGAAGGCTTCCAAATTTCCTGGATGTTTTCAAGCACACTTACAGGATTATGGCTGATTCTGAACTTCTAAAACAATGTGTTCATGGCAAAACTCCAAGTCCAAGTGAGTCTTTAAACTCACCCATGTGTAAACAATGCCCAGAAATCACATTTTCGTTTTCTGCAGTTGTCGGAACTGCCACTTTTGATGTAGTCCTTGTATTTCATGATGGGAACGTAAGAAGGATGAAGGTATTAGAGAGAATGTGCTTTAAGATACGAAATTTCACTCAGGACATCTCGAGAAAACTAGATTTGCAGTGCCTCTCTGCAGCTGAAAACTCGGTTTAATACCTGATGAAGGAAAGAAGGCAGAAAACCAGAAGCAAAGAGACAAGGCCTGAAAGGAAAGAGCATCCTGATTACAAATCTGGGGCCTTCTGAAGAGGTGACATCAGAAAAATCGTTTGGTTGAACTTCAAATTGCATTTCGTCAAAATACGTTTTTTAATGTTCATGTACCTACTTCTCAGAATCTATGAAGGCTAGAATTGTGAAGTTTTGTACACTTATTCCTATAAACCCAGAAAATCTTTCTCAAGAATAGATTTTGATGTTCTCAACGTAAATTGAGGTATGGGTCAAACTGTTTGGAATTTTGCATGTGTTTTATATTATACTTAAAGAATTGTAATTAAAATATTATCCTATTCTATATATTCAATAAACCTCGTGAAAGACCGTTACTGTGCGCAACGAGGTTAAACGGAGAAAATTTTGTAGAAATCTCTTGAATAGTTACTGGGAAAGAGGTACGAATATGATATTTTTTAAATGAAATCTGTAAATTCCATACAAAAATGAAATGCATATACTCCAAGGAACTTAATGATAAATGTGTTTATTTCATGTAAAGCATGGTACAAAATTTCATAGCCACGTGTTTAAAATTGTGGATTTGGTGCATCTTTTAAATAGTGTACGTTTTCCTTGAACGTCCCCGCTTGGAGTGCGTTTACATCTACGCAACTTCCCACTCACAGTAAAGGCATGCTGTCGATCCACGAAGAGTCAAAGAGGCGAATGTATGAGTGCAAAGTCACCCATGCCTTTGATTTCTACAAAAGGGCAGTCGTGGGCAGGCGCTGATGCTTGCACATCACAGACGGGGAGATACGTACAGTAGTTGAGTGTGTGTCTTCTATTTTCCACGTTTGGTGCTTTCAGTTCGCCTCACTGTTAAGAAAACCAGTTTTTGGCGCGCACTGAGATTGTCTTTGCATTAGCACTTTCTCTGAGTGGTCTGACTAGGAACACAAAGGAGTTCCATTTTTCTTGCTGATGAATATCGTGTATTAAGATAACAGAAGTAAACTATATAACTGTGTACATTGGCTGACTAATAAAAACAACCTGGAAACTACAAAGGGAAAGCTGGACAAAAACAAAATGAAAGGCTTTCATGTGCATTTCCGATGAATACATAATGTAGGAGACCACAGATTTAGGGGGCCTTGATGAGTGGAAGCCATCCTGGTTCCTTACGGGCAGCTTTTACTCATTAAAAATTTGCGTCTACGAGAGTTAATAAAAGAACACTGCAATCTCTAGCAGGAATGAGAGTCCTGAAAGTACTTTTTCATTAGCAAGTCGAAACCCAACATCTCCAACATCTAGCGCATGGTATTGGTTTATAAGCCGTAAGCCACTTCCATATACTGCAGAAACAGTTGACCTCTATGCTTCGAAAATTTCAACGTCCAATTCCAATCTAGCCAGCGAAAAGAATTCCAAATTCTCCCCAAATTAGAACGCTTGCTGAGTTATGTTAGGGCCCTCCTTCCAGCTCGGCATTTTGAAGATTTAACGCACAAATTGGACACAATGTGACAAGATATGTCTCAGAACGACATCCGACAACTCTATCAATCATTGCCAAGCCGAATAACTGGTTGCATAAGGGCCAGAGACGCTTCAACAAGTAACTGACTTGGTCAATTTGTGAAGCTCTCTCTGTTGAATAAATCATCTATTTTTGTTTGTGTTGTTTACAAATTATAATCGTTTGTCTCTCTGTACATTATAATGCCGACAAACGATAAGAGGTCTCTCCAATATTTCAGTCTGCGAGCTCTCCAAGTGAACAAAAAAAGTTAATTTATAGTATCAACTATCCAAGCATGTTGACTGGGCGATTGTTAGTTCGTTTTATTATAAAGACTTTCAGTGTTAAGAGTTCGTCATTATAACTACACGTTGTGTGATATAAATTAAATATACACACTCTAAGACACACAAAAAGCACGCCCTACGAACGAAATATCACATTCAGACTGGAATCGGTATTACACTGTACGTGTACACACAAAAATATGATTATAATTTCATAAAAGACGATGTATTCTGAAGGTGGCAGGGGTAAAATACAGGGAGCGAAAGCCTATTTACAATTTGTACAGAAACCAGATGTCAGTTGGAAGAGTCGAGGGACATGAAAGGGAAGCAGTGGTTGGGAAGGGAGTGAGACCGGGTTGTAGCCTCTCCCAGATGTTTTTCAGTCAGTATGTTGAGCAAGCATTAAAGGAAAGAAAAGAAAGATTTCGGGTAGGTATTAAAATCCATGGAGAAGAAATAAAAACTTTAAGGTTCGCCGAAGACATTGTAATTCTGTCAGAGACAGCAAAGAACTTGGAAGAGCAGTTGAACAGAATGGACAGTGTCTTGAAGGGAGGATATAAGATGAACATCAACAAAAGGAAAACGAGGATAATGGAATGTAGTCGAATTAAGTCGGGTGATGGTGAGGGAATTAGATTATGAAATGAGACACTTAAAATAGTAAAGCAGTTTTGCTATTTGGGGAGCAAAATAACTGATGATGGTCGAAGTAGAGAGGATATAAAATGTAGACTGCCAATGGCAAGGAAAGCGTTTGTGAAGAAGAAAAATTTGTTAACATCGAGTATAGATTTAAATGTCAGGAAGTCGTTTCTGAAAGTATTTGTTTGGAGTGTAGCCATGTATGGAAGTGAAACGTGGACGATAAATAGTTTCGACAAGAAGAGAATAGAAGCTTTCAAAATGTGGTGCTACAGAAGAATGCTGAAGATTAGATGGGTATATCTCATAACTAATGAGGAGGTATAGAATAGAATTGGGGAGAAGAGGAGTTTGTGGCACAACTTGACTAGAAGATGGGATCGGTTGGTAGGACATGTTTTGAGGCATCAAGGGATCACCAATTTAGTATTGGAGGGCAGCGTGGAGGGTAACAATCGTAGAGGGAGACCAAGAGATGAATACACTAAGCAGATAAAGAAGGATGTAAGCTGCAGTACGAACTGGGAGATGAAGCAGCTTGCACAGGATAGAGCAGCATGGAGAGCTGCATCAAACCAGTCTCAGGACTGAAGACCACAACAACAACAACAACGATGTGTTCAAGAGTAAGAGCTTCAGAAATTGAGAAACTCAAAACCACGTTGGTCTTCTTTTGGTCCTTATGCAAGCAGTTATTCGCCTTGACAATCATTGATATAGCTTCCAGATGTCTTCCTGATAGTTACCTTTCCAAATTCTGTCCAATTGGCGCGATAGTTCGTCAAAATACTGAAGTGGTAGGAGGGCCCTGTCCATAACGACCCAAACAATCTCAGTTCGGGAGATATCTGATAATCTAGCTCGTCAAGGTAGGGTTGGGCACGAACGAAGGCAAGCAGCAGGAACTCATGCGGAAATGTAAGCCCAGGATGGCTTGACATAAACGGCAAAAAAAGGGGGATTGGAATATCATCGACGAAGTACTGTGGTGTGAGGGTGCTTAAATGACATCCAGTTTGGCTTGCTATGAAAGAAATTGGCATCTCATACCTGTGGTGTGATTGTGTCTAAATGAGATCCGGTCTAGGCCTGCTATGAAAAGAAATGGCGTCCCAGATCTACACTTCTGGTTGTCGGGCAGTATGGCGGCAGTCAGGATTTTGTCCCACCATTGTCCACTTCGTCTCCAGACACAACTTTGTTCTGAAATCTTATTTCCTGGAGTAGAATTGTCTCCGTTGATGAATCCTGCTTAGAACTGGGCCCTGAGAACCAGCGATGGCGTGTCTGGAGACTCCTTGGACAGAGTTGGAATATCAACGTGACTCACTTTTCAGCAAAATAACGCCCGCCTGCAGACGGCCGGAGTTTCTACACTAACTAGACTCCGCCTTGGCCGGAAGGTCGCCGCATCTCTCCCCAATTGAGAACACTTGCAACGTTATGTCACGGCCCTCCTACCATTTCAGGATTTTGACGGTTTAAGGTATTAGTTCGACAGAATTTGTCGCTATATGCCTCGGGAGAACTCCAAAAACTCTATCAATCAACGCCAAGCGCAGTAACTGCTTGCATAAGAGCCAGAGCTGCACCAACAACTAATTGACTTGGTCAGTGTGAAGCACATTCTGTTGAATAAATCATCCTTTTCGATTAGTGAATAAAGTTGTGCTCGCTTTTTTTTTTTGTCTGTGCGTTATAATGCTAATTCCTTACTTTGCTGTTCATGCATAACGAAGCAACAGTACTACTTTGTATTTAGTATTTCATCGTGTAGACAACGATTTATGTTATTTAGTAACAGAAATAGTACCGTAGTTGCTGATAAATAGTTCTGATCCTACAAAGTCGGTCTCAGCGTCCAGGCAGGCTCGTTTGTTCCTATATAACCTATTAAATGATTTTTTACAGGGCTGTTTAAGTGAGAAGTCGTTGGAACATTAACTATCATCGTCTTTTATCTGCCTTTTCTTGACGAACATTTTACAGCAACACTTCTCTAATGTACGTTGGACAAAGAACACAGTCGAACAGACAGTAACATGTACCTCAGTCAGTAAATGCTAAAACCTCTCTGACGAGCTTGGCTCCAAAAGAACATCTATTACGAACCCAGCTTCCAGTACCTTTTAGATAAAGATGCAGCCCAATTGGTGTTAATATGACTGTCTCAACTGAAACTGTTTTTCAGTTTTAATTTGTGCAGTATTTTCTGGAATAATTATTTACGTGAAGATTTACAAGTCCAAAGGTCAGTTACTAAGGTTGAAAATTTTGACCATATGGATAGTGGTAGCTTTCTGTTATTTTGTAAGATCGGTTTCGCTATCAGTGCTAAAATTAGAAAATTTATGTGCGAAGACTGAAATTTTGTTTGCATGGAAACTAAAGTAAAGAAATATTATGATTACTGTAATATTTTTTAGATCATTTAAGTTGAGAATTGTGTTTATTAATTTTCATGGTACAAGACCGTTGTTACGAAACGAATCGATATGGGTAGTAAAAATGTGTATTACTACAAAATTATTTTATGACAATCAAATGTATTTAGACACATCTACAGATGAGGGATATATAATTTAAGTAAGAATGTTTACCCAAGTGTGGCCGAATTTTGTATGGAATCGAAGTTTTCAGTTAACATACGAAAGTTCTGATATTAACAATCTAGCACGTCTTCCGTTCCAAACAGCATGAGTTACCAATAATTTCAGGTGGTCCTCAGGCTGTCTTTAGATGGCACCTCGATGTTGAACATCGCCAACGCATCAGGCTTGCTCTGCTTTACAAACCTACGGCCCACTGGCCAGCCACACGTAACATTTGACCTGCAGCTGCAGCTTGAACACTGGAGTAGCGTGCTTGCATCTCTCTAGGGTTGAATGTAATCACTCATCTACACACTTTGGGAAAGAGGCATGCAACCACATGTGTGCCTCTTTTTGCGAACAGGACAAGCACAGGAGCATAGCAACTAGGAGAAAGGAGCGCACATGTGTAAATTCTCCTTTACCGTGTGTTGCTAAGGATTCTTCTGGAAACATTCTCGTTTCCACTCCTTTCCTTGATCCACTTGTGTATGCTTCCTGTGAGGAGTGATTGTCAGTAAACTTCCGTATTAGCTCCATTACGCGTACTAAAGTAAAAATGGAGACGATATGTACTGTGTGTCTCATTTGGGAGCAAACTTGTTCTAGTGACTATTCGTGCTTGCTGTTGTCAACAATAATGTCCTCTTAACTCTTAGCCCTCACGCTTGCTCTCTACACCTCTTGCACTCCAGAGTTTGTTGCCCACAGCAGTGTTAATTGTAACAGGGGTCCACAGCAACGTGGACAGGTTGATTGGGGAGAAGTTGACCGGCGTGCAGCTCCTGTATGAACCCACTGAATCCAATGGAAGGGTGGCAAGGCGATTCTATGCCTAGCTGTTCCCGAATCGACGGCAGTCACATCACATGACTTTTGCATCTGAAGATTGCTGCAGAGCTTTAAAATTTCTGTGTTGTACTTTTTCCTCACTGTAAAGCTGTTTATAATGAAAATAAGGAAACTGGGATAACAAACCGAATAAATCGTCATTACATTATTATTTTGTAAAGATTAACGGGCCTGGTTACTTAGATGAAAATGGTCGGAAAATATCCCTGATCAACTCCCGAAATTTTGTCGGTAAAGTTCTGCTGCAGGCTGGAAATTGTTTTAAAAGTTCTTACAGAGTGTGCTTAGTTTTAGCGGTGGCGTAAGTTAGTTGACCCGAAGTGTACTTATTTTCACCTACACTACGTTTTCAAAGTATTACTGGCGTATTCTTTAGAGAACGAAGTCCTCAAACAAGTACTCTTACATAATTTTCGGTATAACTTTCTAAGAAATTCAAAGTAATAAACGGATATGATCGTATGCCAGTATGCAGCTTATCTACAGGGTGTTGCAAAAAGGTACTGCCAAACTTTCAGGAAGCATTCCTCACACACAAAGAAAGAAAATATGTCATGTGGACATGTGTTCGGAAACGCTTACTTTCCCTGTTAGAGGTCATTTTATTACTTCTCTTAAAATCACATTAATCATGGAATGGAAACACACAGCAACAGAACGTACCAGCGTGACTTCAAACACTTTGTTACAGGAAATGTTCAAAATGTCCTCCGTTAGCGAGGATACGTGCATCCACCATCCGTCGCATGGAATCCCTGATGCGCTGATGCAGCCCTGGAGAATGGCGTATTGTATCACAGCCGTACACAACACGAGCACGAAGAGTCTCTACATTTGGTATCGGGGTTGCGTAGACAAGAGCTTTCAAGTCCCCCATAAATAAAAGTCAAGAGGGTTGAGGTCAGGAGAGCGTGGAGGCCATGGAATTGGCCCGCCTGTACCAAACCATCGGTCACCGAATCTGTTGTTGAGAAGCGTACGAACACTTCGACTGAAATGTGCAGGAGCTCCATCGTGCATGAACCACATGTTGTGTCATACTTGTAAAGGCACATGTTCTAGCAGCACAGGTCGAGTATCCCGTATGAAATCATGATAACGTGCTCCATTGAGCGTAGGTGGTAGAACATGGGGCCCAATCAAGACATCATCAACAATGCCTGCCCAAACGTTCACAGAAAATCTGTGTTGATGACGTGATTGCACAATTGCGTGCGGATTCTCGATAGCCCACACATGTTGATTGTGAAAATTTACAATTTGATCACGTTGGAATGAAGCATCATCCGTAAATATGTCATTTGCACTGAAATGAGGATTGACACATTTTTGGATGAACCATTCGCAGAAGTGTACCCGTGGAGGCCAATCAGCTGCTGATAGTGCCTGCACACGCTGTACATGGTACGGAAATAACTGGTTCTCCCGTAGCACTCCCCATACAGTGACGTGGTCAACGTTACCTTGTACAGCAGCAACTTCTCTGACGCTGACATTAGGGTTATCGTCAACTGCACAACGAATTGCCTCGTCCATTGCAGGTGTCCTCGTCGTTCTAGGTCTTCCCCAGTCGTGAGTCATAGGCTGGAATGTTCCGTGCTCCCTAAGACGCCGATCAATTGCTTCGAACGTCTTTCTGTCGGGACACCTTCGTTCTGGAAATCTGTGTCGATACAAACGTACCGCGCCACGGCTATTGCCCCGTGCTAATCAATACCTCAAATGGGAATCTGCTAACTCCGCATTTGTAAACATTGCACTGAGCGCAAACCGATGTTCGTGATGAACACTAAACTGTTGATGCTACCAAATGATATGCTTGATGCCAGTACTGTAGAGCAATGAGTCGCATGTCAACAGATGCACCGAAGTCACCATTACCTTCATTCAATTGGGCCGACTGGCGGTGAGTCGAGGAAGTACAGTACATACTGATGAAACTGAAATGAGCTCTAACATGGAAATTAAGCGTCTCTGGACACATGTCCACATAACATCTTTTCTTTATTTGTGTGTGAGAAATGTTTCCTGAAAGTTTGGCCGTACCTTTTTGTGACACCCTGAATACTATGTGATCAAAACGTTTTTCTTATTAGGTGGATTGTGCTGCCATCTACTGCCAGTTAATCCATATCAGCGTCCTCAGTAGTCATAAGACAACGTAAGAGAGCAGAACGGTGCGCTCCGCGAAACTCACGGACTTCGAATGTGGTCAGGTGATCGGGTTTCACTTGTGTCGTACGTCTTTACGCGAGATTTTCACACTCCTAAACATCCCGAGGTCTACTGTTTTGGTGAGGTAGTGAAGTGGAAACGTGAAGGGACACGTACAGCACAATACCGTACAGGTCGACTTCGTCTGTTGACTGACAGAGACCGCCGACAGATGAAAAGCGTCATAATCTGTAGTAGGCAGACATCCATCCAGACCATCACACAGGAATTCCAAACTGCATCAGTATCCACTGCATCTACTACGACAATTAGGCTAGAGGTGAGAAAACTTGGATTTCATGGTCGATCGGCTGCTTATTAGCCACACATCATGCCGGTAAATGCCAAACGACGCCTCGCATGGTATAAGGAGCGTAGACATTGGACGATTGAACAATGGAAAAACGTTGTGTAGAATGACGAATCACGGTACACAATGTGGCGATCCGGTGGTAGGGTGTGGTGGGTATAGCGAATGCACGGTGAACGTCATCTGTCAGCGTTTGTAGTGCCAACAGTAAAATTCGGAGGCGGTGGTGTTCACTAAGGGGGCTAGCACCCCTTGTTGTTTTGCGTGGCACTATCACAGCACAGGCCTACACTGATGTCTGAAGCACATTCTTGCTTCCCACTACTGAAGAGCAATTCGGGGATGGCGAGTACATCATTCAATACGATCGAGCACCAATTAATAATGCACGGCCTGTGGCGGAGTGGTTACATGACAATAATATCTCTGTAATGGGCTGACCTGCACAGAGTCTTGAACTGAATCCTATGGAACACCTTTGGGATGTTTTGTAACGCCGACTTCGTGTCAGGCCTCACCGACCGACATCGATACCTCTCCTAGGTGCAGAACTCTTGAAGAATGTGCTGCCATTCCCCAGGACACCGTCCAGCACCTGATTGAACGTATGTCTGCGAGAGTGGAAGCTGTCATCAAGGATAAGCGTGCGCCAACTCCATATTGAACCGATTAGGTACAGTGCTGTAGATTCTGACACGAAGTAACGCCCGCTACAGACGAAGTTACCTTGAAAAGCGGTACAGTTCTGTATCAACGAATATGAAATTAATGCTGTTGTAACACAAAGCTACGGGCAGAGAAAAACAGACATTAAAGGCATGTAATAAACGCATCTGATCGTTTCTCGCATTGCATAATGCATTTATATATGCGTACAATTAGTGTAATTATCCAATTGATCGGCCACTTACACAGACAACCCAACAACACTTCATCATGTAATTACTGTGTTACGACGTCAGTGACTCCGAGAAGTAACAGTCTGAAACGGAGAACATTGGACGCCAAGACTTCCGAATGGTGCCGACTTTTAACGATCAGTACTTAAGGGCTGGCGGCTAGCTTATCGTTCATTTACTACAGCTAGTCCATTGGGAGCTCATAACGTACTAATGAATGTACACTACCAATTAACAATAAGATCATTACGCATTCGCTCCGATGTCACCCCACTATGTCAGAGTTTTGGCTCTTGACGAAAGGAGTTTGACATCTACTGCCACAGAGACTCAATAATATTAGAATATCATGACAGTCGTCCGAGGAGAGATGCGACAATTGTTACCCGTATTCACAAAACCAGCTGTGTGAACAGGGACCGCTTCGTTTTGGATCACAGGACCATCACTGGGGAACAAACATTTTACAATGGGATGGACCTGATCACCAAAAATAGTCACAAAATCCCTGGCAGTAACGTAACGTTCCTGAGCAACGATATCGCCCCATGGAATACCACAATGTGGCTGCCCAAATCGGCATCGAATCCTCTCCATGTTTCACTATGGCAGCAGCAACCTGCATTACAGGCTTTGCGAGACATGCACCAACAGTACACTCTCCGAGAAGTTGCAGACAGAAGACCATCTGAGCAAATGACTTTCTTCCGTCGTTCCATACTCCAGGTTTTATGGCTTCTTCACTACGTTTCCGTGTTACGGGCATTTTTGCATAGCTGGAATCAGCTTTTGGAATTCCAGCTAACCGTACAGTCACCTGATTATGCAGCTCTCTGTGTCCTATTTTGTTACTGACAGGTTTCGCGTGTGGGACATTCAGCTCTGCAATGACTTTTACAGCTGTTGTAGTCTTATTTTTCGTCAGAATCCTCTTCAACGAGCGTCTGCCATCATCACTCAAGACACAAATTCATTTGTGTTGTGATTTATCGATTGATGTTTCTCCGCTTTCCTTGCATGCGGTAAAAATCTTCGATACGGTATATCTCTGTACACGAAACACTGCGACTCGGCTACAGAAACAGCTACCATTAGAGCACGAAGAATCTCCCAACATTCGACTTTTCTTAGCTCCGACATAATGCACTCACAGCTACATAGAACACTGTTTTGACTATGAGTGGCACTTGTTTTTCCTATTCGTCAGCATAATCTTGCGTTTTTCTACCCTAACAACTAGCTCCCTTTCCTCACACCAACTAGAAACTTTGACTAAGTCATCTTACATCCTCCTACAGTCATATAACTTCGATACCTTCCCACATCGCCATCAGCAAACAACGGCAGAATGTTGCCAACCATGTCCGCCAGATAATTTATACATACAAAAAGTAATACAGGTTCTGTCACGCTACCCAAGCGCACTCCTGCCAATAACCTTGTCTCTGGTAAATACTCGCTGGCGAGGCCAACATACTGGGATCAGCTATTTAAGATGTCTTCAAGCCTCTCAAATATCTGGGAACCTTTTCCGTACGCTCTCATCTTCGGTAACCCTCTGCAGTGCGGCACCCTGTGAGATGCTTACCATAAATATAGAAACCTGGAATCTGCCACTTGTCCTTCAACTATAGTTCGCAGTATATCATTTGAGAAACCGGCAAGCTGATTTTCTCACGAGCTAGAATTTCGAAAACCATGCTGACCTGTGGCCATATGCTTATAGGTCTCAAGAAAATCTATTACGTTGGAACTGAGAGTATGTTCAAGAGTTCTGCAGCAAACCGAAGTTAGAAATATTATTCTTTAAATTTTCGGGTTCTTTCTTTTACCCTTCCTGTATAGGGAAGTAAACTGTGCCTTTTTCTAGTCGCTTGCGATAAACGCAGGGTAAGTGAGACGCGAAAGCCCTAGAGTATTGTCTGTGTAACCGAATTGGGATTCCATCCGGACCTGACTGCTTATTTATTTTCAACACTTCCAGTTGTTTCTCTATGCCAGAGATGGTTGTTGGTATGTCGGCCATACCGCCGGAGTCTGTTCGATGGCCGAACGATGGTACATTCGTGCGATTCCCCAGCTTGGACGATTCATTAAATGCGAAATTTAAAACTTCAACCTGTTGCTCTTCATCCATAGTTCACACTTGTCATGCGAGAAAAGGGAGAGGTAAGTTTCGCACGAGCGATGCAACATACTGAGGGCATTGCATAAGTATCGTTAGTGGTGGGATGAAACAGCGCCACTTGCAGGTTTGGCTATCAGCTGTGCTGCAACATCTACATCTACATTTATACTCCGCAAGCCACCCAACGGTCTGCGGCGGAGGGCACTTTACGTGCCACTGCCATTACCTCCTTTTCCTGTTCCAGTCGCGTATGGCTCGCGGGAAGAACAACTGCCGGAAAGCCTCCGTACGCGCTCGAATCTCTCTAATTTTACTTTCCTGATCTCCTCATGAGGTATAAGTAGGGGGAAGCAATATATTCGATACCTCATCCAGAAACGCACCCTCTCGAAACCTGGACAGCATGCTACACCGCGATGCAGAGCACCTCTCTTGCAGAGACTGCCACTTGAGTTTGCTAAACATCTCCGTAACGCTATCACGCTTACCAAATAACTCTGTGATGAAACGCGCCGCTCCTCTTTGGATCCTCTCTACCTCCTCCGTCAACCCAATCTGATACGGATCCCACACTGATGAGCAATACTCACGTATAAGTCGAACAAGTGTTTAGTAAGCCATCTCCTTTGTTGATGGACTACATTTTCTAAGGACTCTCCCAATGAATCTCAACCTAGTACCCGCCTTACCAACAATTAATTTGATATGATCATTTCAATTCAAATCGTTCCGCTAGCATACTCCCAGATATTTTACAGATGTAACTGCTACCAGAGTTTGTTCCGCTATCACATAATCATACAATGAAGGATCCTTCTTTCTATATATTCGCAATAGATTACATTTGTCTATGTCAAGGGTCAGTTGCCACTCCCCGCACCAAGTGCGTATCCGCTGCAGATCGTCCTGCATTTCGCTGCAATTTTCTAATGCTGCAACTTCTCTGTATACTACAGCATCATCCGCGAAAAGCCACATGGAACTTCCGACACTATCTACTAGGTTATTTATATATATTGTGAAAAGCAATTGTCCTATAACTGTCCCCTGTGGCACGCCAGAGGTTACTTTAACGACTGTAGACGTCTCTTCATTGAGAACAACATGCTGTGTTCTGTTTGCTAAAAACTTGCTTCAATCCAGCCACACAGCGGTTTTGATATTCCGTAGGCTCTTACTTTGTTTATCAGGCGACAGTGCGGAACTGTATCGAACGGCTTCCGGAAGTCAACGAAAATAGCATCTACCTGGGAGCCTGTATCTAATATTTTCCGGGTCTCATGAACAAATAAAGCGAGTTGGTTCTCACACGATCGCTGTTTCCGGAATCCATGTTGAATCCTATAGAGTAGATTCTGGGTTTCCAAAAACGACATGATACGCGAGCAAAAAACATGTTCTAAAATTCTACAACAGATCAACGTCAGAGATATAGGTCTGTAGTTCTGCGCATCTGCTCGACGACCCTTCTTGAAGACTGGGACTACCTGTGATCTTTTCCAATCATTTGGAACCTTCCGTTCCTCTAGAGACTTGCAGTACACGGCTGTTTGAAGGGGGGCAAGTTCTTTCGCGTGCTCTGTGTAGAATCGAATTGGTATCCCGTCAGGTCCAGTGGACTTACCTCTGTTGAGTGATTTCAGTTGCTTTTCTATTCCTTGGACACTTATTCCGATGTCAGCCATTTCTTCGTTTGTGCGATGATTTAGAGAAGGAACTCCAGTGCGGTCTGCCTCTGTGAAACAGCTTTGGAAGAAGGTCTTTAGTATTTTAGCTTCATGCGTGTCATCCTCTGTTTCAATGCCATCATCATCCCAGAGTGTCTGGATATGCTGTTTCGAGCCAGTTACTGATTTAACGTAAGACCAGAACTTCCTAGGATTTTCTGTCAAGTCGGTACATAGAATTTTACTTTCTAATTCACTGAACGCTTCAAGCATAGCCCTCCTTACGCTAACTTTGGCATCGTTTAGCTTCTGTTTGTCTGAGAGTTTTTGGCTGCGTTTAAACTTGCAGTGAAGCTCTCTTTGCTTTCGCAGTAGTTTCCTAACTTTGTTGTTGAACCACGGTGGGTTTTCCCCGTCCCTCACATTTGGGCTTATGGTAAAGCACAAATTTCTCCCTGTGTTTCCATAATTTTCGCCAACCCCTTTAGGTGAAAATAAAGAGAGCAGCGGAAGGCAGAAGGATACGAGCAGCAGCCATCTGAACAACTGCCGTGGCAGAAAACGTAATAAAAACCGTAGCTCAGTTAGTTGCATGTCCCCAGGTGGCCATACACCGCCCCTCTAGCGTGTGCGCTGCTGTCCAATGCAGCTGCATACG
Source organism: Schistocerca piceifrons (assembly GCF_021461385.2). Lineage (NCBI taxonomy): Eukaryota > Metazoa > Arthropoda > Insecta > Orthoptera > Acrididae > Schistocerca > Schistocerca piceifrons. Next base: position 799,201,009 of record NC_060140.1, read on the forward strand.
TATAACCTTGGATGTAGCAGGAGACTGTCCGCAACTCGGCCGCATGACGGAGTAACGGCCTCACCGCCTGCCGGCTACGCTGAGCAGCGGCGTGCGTTACGTCTGAGTCTCCAACGTAAAACTGACGGAATACGACCAGCAGCAACTCAGGTCCTAGCCGTCGTCACGCTAGTGTAACGTAGTCCTAAAATGGTGAGACCACGGCCCTAGAGCTTTGTCGAAACTATGGTCAGCCTTGCTCGCACTACCGCTCCTTGTTTTCTACGAACCTTGTATCTCCCTCAACAAAGTGAAATTACGCTACTAAGGAAATTCCATTCCCAGTCCAGCTTTCACTGATGAACTGTAGGCGACGTACAGGGTGTCCGCAAATTATCTTCACAATTAAGACATTAATGTCAATAAAACGGTGCTACAAATTAACAAATAGTTTGGAACATGTGATAAGAGGGCTCAAAAAGTTTTGTTTCCTCGTTCATGCACATCAATGTGTGCATCCTTAGAGGCATGCATAGAGTCTAATCGGACTTCCATTTCTCTCCATGGTGAAGAGTTCAGATGCATAGCGAATGCTTGCCTTCATGTCCTGTAGGTCCCCAACCTAGATTTGGGGCGGGGGTGGGCGGCGGGGGGGGGGGGGGGGGGAGGCGCCAGATCCCTTAAAAAACCCAACAGTAAGAATACTAGTGGTAAGAGGCCGAGCGAATGTAGCGGCCATAGAACTGGACCATCGCCTCTAATCTACCTATACGAAAACTTTTCATTCAGAAATTGACGGAAATCTAGGGACCAGTGTGACGATCACCTATCCTGCCGAAATATGACATCAAGTTGCAGGTGTTTCAACTGCGGCACAGCGCTGTTGTAACACGTCCAGGGAAACACCACATTGATAGCAGACTCGATGATAAAGTATGGGCCAATATACATCTACGGCTACATGGATACTCTGCAAATCACATTTAAGTGCCTGGCAGAGGGTGCATCGAACCACCTTCTCAATTCTCTATTATTCCAATCTCGTATAGCGCGCGGAAATAATGAACACCTATATATTTCCGTACGAGCTCTCATTTCCCTTATTTGATCGTGGTGATCGTTTCTCCCTATGTAGGTCGGTGTGAACAAAATATTTTCGCATTGGGACGAGAAAGTTGGTGACTGGAATTTCGTGAGAAGATTCCCTCGCAACGTAAAAACGCCTTTCTTTTAATGACGTCCAGCGTAAATCCTGTATCATTTCTGTGACACTCTCTCCCATATTTCGCGATAATACAAAACGTACTGCATTTCTTTGAACTTTTTCGATGTACTCCGTCAGTCCTACCTGGATCCCACACCGCACAGCATTATTCTAAAACAGGATGGACAAGCGTTCTGTAGGCAGTCTCCTTAGTAGGTTTCTTACATTTTCTAAGTGTCCTGCCAACAGAACGCAGCCTTTGGTTAGCCTTCCCTAGAACATTTTCTGCGTGTTCTTTCCAATTAAACTCGGTCGTAATTGTAATACCTAGGTATTTAATAGAATTTACGGCTTTTATATTAGACTGATTTATCATGTAACCGAAGTTTAACGAGTTCCTTTTAGCACTCATGTGGATGACATAACACTTTCCATTGTTTAGGGTCAGCTGCCACTTTTCGCACCATTCAGCTATTTCTTCTAATTCGTTTTGAAGTTTGTTTTGATCTTCTGATGGCTTTATTAGTCGATAAACGACAGCGTCATCTGCAAACAACAGGAGACGTGATCTCAGATTGTCTCCCAAATCGTTTATATATATAAGAAACAGCAAAGGGCCTATAACACTACCTTGGGGAACGCCTGAAATCACTTCTGTTTTACTCGATGACTTTCCGTCGATGACAACGAACTATGACCTCTCTGACAGGAAAACGTAAATCCAGTCAGAAAACTGAGACGATATGCCATAAGAACGCAATTTCACTACGAGCCGCTTGTGTGGTAGAGTGTTAAAAGCCTTCCGGAAATCCAGGAATACGGAATCGATCTGAAATCCCTTGTCAATAGCACTCGGCACTTCATGTGAATAAAGAGGTAGTTGTGTTTCACAGGAACGAGGTTTTCTAAACCCATGTTGACTGTGTGTCAATAGATCGTTTCCTTCGAGGTAACTCATAATGTTCGAACGCAATATATGTTCTAAAATCCTACTGCATATCGACGTTAACGATATGGGCCGGTAATTTAGTGGATTACTCCTACTACCTTTCTTGATGATTGGTGTGACCTGTGCAACTTTCCAGTCTTTGGGTCGCAACAAACATTGTCCTTGGAATTGTCTCTTTCCATTTTTCACGTGCTACATGAGGATACTGTTAACCCTATACACGAACGTTACGACAATTCATTTTGCCGGATACGTGAAACATTGCCTCTTTTCCAAATAGGTCATTGTTTGCCTGCCATATCCACTGAAAATTGATCGCGCTCAACTTTGTCAATAGGCATAAGTGCCTGAAGCAGCTACAACTTGTAGGGGTATAACTGTACCCTTTTATGCAAGACACTATACACTGTTGATCGTCTCATCTCCAACTCTCCGGTCGCTCTACGCAACGATTTTTTCGTTCCCCTAGCAGACGCCTATCGTACCTTGCCTATGCTGGTGTCTAAAACTGAAGAGCGATCCTCCCCCGTTTTATGGAGATCTCTACCTGTTTCAATAAATCACGTGTGCCAAGCCCAAATAGTTGGTCGGGACGGTTCCTCCATTCCATACGATGTTTGGAAGATTCGTTGCACTTGGATATCGAACACTGTCTGCATGAACCAGGCCACACACTAAACTTTCTCCTGTGGCATCCACATTTTTCCGAGTCTTCAAGTTCTATTTTGTGCGGAAATTGCCACACGGAAAGTAAAACAAGTTATGTGTTATCTTATCACATGTCTAAAAACCATTTTTCAATATATAACATAGTGTTAACGTTTTTGAAGTCCTAAGTTTTGAAGATAACTTACGGACACGCTGTATATTGCGTCAGTGATTCGGGAAATGTTTGATTTGCCATCTAGCTTATACACCTCCTGATAAAACGTAGTAGAACACCCAGAAGACGTGGTCGGATGTTAGTGTAGCTTTATAGAATACACTCAGTGGACGGCAATGTAAATAATTAGCGTTGCGCTTTCCTGTGACATTTAACGGTCGTCAAAGTGAAATACTTTTATTCCTGTTCAATGTTGACACCAGGCCTGGTACGAAATATAACGCGTGTGAACAGCTTAAGATGTTGAGTGATCTCTTTGTAACACAATGACGCGCCGGTTACTCGTATGAGACAACGTTATCAGAGGCGGATAAAGTCTCAAAGAGGCCCAGTTGTGGGTTTACGTTTGGGAGGATAGCTGAAACGTGTAACATTCCAATTTGTGCGGTATTCTGATGTGACAGTGGCCTGATGTTGGACTGCGTAGGACAGTGAGCGCAGGTGTACTCGTCGTTAACATTCGGGTCAACTGCCATCACAATGGAAAATCGCCGCATGGTTAACCAATCACTTCACGTCTGCGCCTATCAACTGAGAACAAGTAAAGGACTCCTTGCTGCATTCTGCGCCATCCATTACAGTCGGTTACACTCGCAGCAGCCGGAATATGGAACTACCGTACCATGCGTAGGCTTCCATTAACACCAAGTCACAGGCGGTGCGTTAGGAGAGTTGCCATGACCGGGAAGCATCGAATGGTGGTGGGTGTCGGCCCATCGCGTTCAGTAACGAATCGCTGTTCTGCACTACCCAGGCTGACCATCACTGCCGTGTATGGCGACTAGCTTGCAAGAGGTCCGAGTGTCCCAGTATTTTGCAGAATTGTAGTGGTGTAACTCCTGGCGTAATGGTGTGGGAAGCTGGCGGGTTTACCCTCAGATAGTGATTGAAAGAACTCCCACTGCCCGAAGTACGTTATGGACATCCTGCATCCTCTCACGCGACACTATAGTAATGCGATTTTCACCAGGATAATGCTCATCCAAATAAGGCATGTGTCTCTACGTACTGTATATGTGATGGTGTGGTACTCCAGAGGCTGTTAATATCCAGGAATATGTCACCGATAGAGACTGAATAGGACCAGTTCAGATGTCAAGTCAACTTCGTCGCAGTGCCAATACCTGGGATATCATGGACCACTTGCAACAGCTCTGGGCCTGTTTCCCTCAGAAGGTGATTCTACGACTTTTTTTTTTTTTTTTTGGTCATCAGTCTACTGACTGGTTTGATGCGGCCCGCCACGAATTCCTTTCCTGTGCTAACCTCTTCATCTCAGAGTAGCACTTACAACCTACGTCCTCAATTATTTACTTGACGTATTCCAGTCTCTGTCTTCCTCTACAGCATTTGCCCTCTACAGCTCCCTCTAGTACCATGGAAGTCATTCCCTCATGTCTTAGCAGATGTCCTATCATCCTGTCCCTTCTCCTTATCAGTGTTTTCCACATATTCCTTTCCTCTCCGATTCTGCGGAGAACCTCCTCATTCCTTACCTTATGACTCCACCTAATTTTCAACATTCGTCTATAGCACCACATCTCAAAAGCTTCGATTCTCTTCTGTTCCGGTTTTCCCATAGTCCATGTTTCACTACCATACAATGCTGTACTCCAGACGTACATCCTCAGAAATTTCTTCCTCAAATTAAGGCCGGTATTTGATATTAGTAGACTTCTCTTGGCCAGAAATGCCTTTTTTGCCACAGTGAGTCTGCTTTTAATGTCCTCCTTGCTCCGTCCGTCTTAGGTTATTTTATTGCCGAGGTAGCAGAATTCCTTAACTTCATTGACTTCGTGACCATCAATCCTGATGTTAAGTTTCTCGCTGTTCTCATTTCTACTACTTCTCATTACCTTCGTCTTTCTCCGATTTACTCTCAAACCATACTGTGTACTCATTTACCGAGCGAGGTGGCGCAGTGGCTAGCACACTGGACTCGCATTCGGGAGGACGACGGTTCAATCCCGTCTCCAGCCATCCTGATTTAGGTTTTCCGTGATGTCCCTAAATCGTTTCAGGCAAATGCCGGGATGGTTCCTTTGAAAGGGCACGGCCGATTTCCTTCCCCATCCTTCCCCAACCCGAGCTTGCGCTCCGTCCCTAATGACCTCGTTGCCGACGGGACGTTAAACACCACTAACCTAAGACCTAAGACCTGTACTCATTAGACTGTTCATTCCGTTCAGCAGATCATTTAATTCTACTTCACTTTCACTCAGGATAGCAATGTCATCAGCGAATCGTATCATTGATATCCTTTCACCTTGTATTTTAATTCCACTCCTGAACCTTTCTTTTATTTCCATCATTGTTTCTTCGATGTACAGATTGAAGAGTAGGGGCGAAAGGCTACAGCCTTGTCTTACACCCTTCTTAATAGAGCACTTCGTTCTTGATCGTCCACTCTTATTACTCCCTCTTGGTTGTTGTATATATTGTATATGACCCGTCTCTCCCTATAGCTTACCCCTACTTTCTTCAGAATCTCGAACAGCTTTCACCATTTTATATTGTCGAACGCTTTTTCCAGGTCGACAAATCCTATGAAAGTGTTCTGATTTTTCTTGATCCTTGCTTCCACTATTAGCCGTAACGTCAGAATTGCCTCTCTCGTCCCTTTACTTTTTCTAAAGCCAAATTGATCGTCACCTGGCGCATTCTCAATTTTCTTTTCCATTCTTCCGTATATTATTCTTGTAAGCAGCTTCGGTGCATGAGCTGTTAAGCTGATTGTGCGATAATTCTCGCACTTGTCAGCTCTTGCCGTCTTCGGAATTGTGTCGATGCTGCTTTTCCGAAAGTCAGATGGTATATCGCCAGACTCATATATTCTACACACCAACGTGAATATTCGTTTTGTTGCCACGTCCCCCAATGATTTTAGAAATTCTGATGGAATGTTATCTATCCCTTCTGCCTTATTTGACCGTAAGTACGCCAAAGCTCTTTTAAATTCCGATTCTAATACTGGATCCACTATCTCTTCTAAATCGACTCCTGTTTCTTCCTCTATCACATCAGACAAATCTTCACCCTCATAGAGGCTTTCAATGTATTCTTTCCACCTATCTGCACTCTCCTCTGCATTTAACAGTGGAATTCCCGTTGCACTCTTAATGTTACCACCGTTGCTTTTAATGTCACCAAAGGTTGTTTTGACTTTCCTGTATGCTGAGTGTGTCCTTCCAACAATCATATCTTTTTCGATGTCTTCACATTTTTCCTGCAGCCATTTCGTCTTAGCTTCCCTGCACTTCCTATTTATATCATTCCTCAGCGACTTGTATTTCAGTATTCCTGATTTTCCCGGAACATGTTTGTACTTCCTCCTTTCATCAATCAGCTGAAGTATTTCTTCTGTTACCCATGGTTTCTTCGCAGCCACCTTCTTTGTACCTATGTTTTCCTTCCCAACTTCTGTGATGGCCCTGTTTAGAGATGTCCATTCCTCTTCAACTGTACTGCCTACTGCGATATTCCTTATTGCTGTATCTATAGCGTTAGAGAACTTCAAACGTATCTCGTCATTCCTTAGTACTTCCGTATCCCACTTCTTTGCGTATTGGTTCTTCCTGACTAATGTCTTGAACTTCAGCCTACTCTTCATCACTACTATATTGGGATCTGAGTCTATACCTGCTCCTGGGTACGCCTTACAATCCAGTATCTGATTTTGGAATCTCTGTCTGACCATGATGTAATCTAATTGAAATTTTCCCGTATCTCCCGGCCTTTTCCAAGTATACCTCCTCCTCTTGTGATTCTTGAACAGGGTATTCGCTATTGCTAGCTGAAACTTATTACAGAACTCAATTAGTCTTTCCCCTCTTTCACTCCTTGTCCCAAGCCCATAATCTCCTGTAACTTTTTCTTCTACTCCTTCCCCTACAACTGTATTCCAGTCGCCCATGACTATTAGATTTTCGTCCCCCTTTACATACTGCATTACCTTTTCAATATTCTCATACACTTTCTCTATCTGTTCGTCTTGAGCTTTATTATAGCCTAATACCAACCGAATTTTTGCATGCAACCAGGCCACACGGGGTGTGAAGTTATCACTGAAATAACATCTACATCTACATTTACATACATACAGCGCAATCCACTATACGGCGCGTGGCGGAGGGTACCTCGTACCACAAGTAGGATCTTCTCTCCCTCTTCCACACCCAAACAGAACGAGGGAAAAATGACTGCCTATATGCCTCTGTACGAGCCCCAATCTCTCTTATCTTGTCTTCGTGGTCTTTCCGCGAAATGTAAGTTGGCGGCAGTAAAATTGTACTGCAGTCAGCCTCAAATGCTGATTCTCTAAATTTCCTCATTAGCTATTCACGAAAAGAACGTCTCCTTTCCTCTAGAGACTCCCACCAGTGTTCCCAAAGCATTTCCGTAATACTCGCGTGATCAAACCTAACAGTAACAAATCTAGCAGCCCGCCTCTGAATTGCTTCTATGTCCTCCCTTAATCCGACCTGATAGGGATCCCAAACGCTCGAGCAGTACTCAAGAATAGGTCGTATTAGTGTTTTATAAGCGGTCTCCTTTACAGATGAACCACATCTTCCCAAAATCCTACCAATGAACCGAAGACGACTATCCGCCTTCCCCACAACTGCCATTACATGCTCGTCCAACTTCATATCGCTCTGCAATGTTACGCCCAAATATTTAATCGACGTGACTGTGTCAAGCGCTACACTACTAATGGAGTATTCAAACATTAAAGGATTCTTTTTCCTATTTATCTGCGTTAATTTACATTTAACTATATTTAGAGTTAGCTGCCATTCTTTACACCAATCATAAATCCTGTCCAAGTCATCCTGTATCCTCCTACAGTCACTCAACGACGTCACCTTCCCGTACACCACAGCAACATCAGCACACAGCCGCACATTGCTATCCACCCTATGCAAAAGATCGTTTATGTAGATAGAAAACAACAGCGGACCTACCACACTTCCCTGGGGCACTCCAGATGATACCCTCACCTCCGAGGAACACTCACCATCGAGGACAACGTACTGGGTTCTATTACTTAAGAAGTCTTCGAGCCACCCACATACTTAGGAACCAATCCCATATGCTCGTACCTTAGTTAGGAGTCAGCAGTGGGGCACCGAGTCAAACGCTTTCCGGAAGTCAAGGAATATGGCATCCATCTGATACCCTTCATCCATGGTTCGCAAGATATCATGTGAAGAAAGGGCGAGTTGCGTTTCGCAGGAGCGATGCTTTCTAATGCCGTGCTGATGCATGGACAGCAACTTCTCTGTCTCAACGAAATTCATTATATTCGAACTAAGAATATGTTCGAGAATCCTGCAACAAACCGATGTTAAGGATATTGGTCTTTAATTTTGAGGATCCGTCCTTCTACCCATCTTACATACGGGCGTCACCTGCGCTTTTTTCCAGTCGCTCGGAAGTTTACGTTGGGCAAGAGATTCGCGATAAATGCAAGCTAAGTAAGGAGCCAATGCAGTAGAGTACTCTCTGTAAAATCGAATTGGAATCCCATCAGGACCTGGCGATTTATTTGTTTTCAACCCATTCAGCTGCTTCACAACCGCAGGGGTGTCTATCCTCCTGCGTGAAAGATTTCCCAAATGCTAAAATTTAAAATTTCAGCTTTCGTTTTGCTGTCTTCCGTTGCCAGGCCAGACTGATCAGTGAGTGATCACATACCGTCTCAAGTCGTGAAGTTATTTCGTTTCCTCCTGCTTTTCTAGGTGCTTCAAACTTTTAACAGCTAGTGTACTTAAGTTGAACACTGTTGGCCAACTTTCTGAAACAGGGTGTTAGTCTAATACACCGACACAGAATCGATATGGAAACAGATTCGGTCATTGGTGGAGACATTTACAATTATGTGCACAGTGCATAAAGTGTGTGAGTGCTAATATATCAGGTGCTGACTGAAGACAGTGTACTGAACAGTAGTACATCAGTATTTACGTCACGTGCAGACTATTATTTGCAGCTATAAGGAATAGTATGTCTTTAGGTTGATTAGTATCTCCAAGTACTTATGGCAAGACAAAGACTTTAATGCTTCCACATAGTTTCAACCTGCCAGGAAGTTTCATATCAGCGCACACTCCGCTGCAGAGAGAAAATCTCATTCTGGAAATATCCCCCAGGCTGTGGCTAAGCCATGTCCCACAATATCCTTTCTTCCAGGAGTGCTAGTTCTGCAAGGTTCGCAGAAGAGCTTCTGTGAAGCTTGGAAGGCAGGAGACGAGGTACGGGCAGAACTGAAGTTGTGAGGATGGGTCGTGAGCCGTGCTTGGATAGCTCATATGGTAGAGCACTTGTCCGCGAAAGGCAAAGGTCCCGATTTCGAGTATCGGTCGGGCACATAGTTTTAATCTGCCAGAAAGTTCCATTAATGCTTATTTTCCCTGTGCAGCAGGTCAGGTGTGAAAGTGTGGACACGTAGACACAAAAGGGTTTGTCTATATAACGGGCGTAGTCCACATGGCAGTGCAATTTCGACCATGCAGAACACATCAGGTAGTAAAATAAGAGACGTGTTTGTGGGAAGACTGACTCAGAGTAAAAAACAACAAAACAATGATGTATGTAAATATGAAGGCACCACATATAAAAATATCTTCGCTTATTCCTGATACACCCTGTATACTCTGCAGACAGATGTAGAGAGTACGTCCCACTGAAACACAGTATTTAGGTTTTTTCACACTCTGTCCGTGTACAATGTCTGGGAAGAATGATTGCTTCAGTGCCTCTGTGTACACTGCAAGTAATCTAATGTTGTCTCTAAGGAGGCACACTTGGGGTGTTGTAGAATATTTTATATTGCTTACTTAACGCTGTTTTTAAACACTTTGTAAGGAGGCTTTTGCGGAATAGTTGGCATATATCTTGAAGCAAGTGGTGACGCTCTCGCATGGATCAAGAAAACTTGTGACTATTTGTGCTGCCATGATTTTGTTAGGATGGCTGTCGTATTGCCTTAGAATCCTCTCCTGAGGCCAACTGGCTCAACACTGTAAACAGTCCTGAATCCTGGCACTGCGATAGAGTTAACGTCCGAGTTGGTGCAACATATGTTATATCGGGCACTGACAGGAGGATCATGCTGTCCACAGGTGACATCAACATCAGACAGACAGTTCATAGAGACACGTGGCATGCGTGGACGCGCAGTGTTCTATACGATCACATGAGATCTAAGATTTGTGGACGGACAATGTCGGTAACACAGATGTGTCGCCACAGTCCCCAAAAGTCACTGTTAGCTGCAACCTGAAGTTAGTCATATCCGATGCCTCCCCACACCGTGACTCCAGGAGTAACTCTGCTGTGCCTCTCCAAAATATAGTAAGAATGGGACCTATCCAGAGGTATCAACCGTACTCGTCGACCGTGGTTATCCGGGTTCTTGCAGAACTGTGATACGTCATTGTAGTGTTAACAGCAGCCTACACATGGGACGGTAATTCCCTAGTCCCGCTGCTGGTAGTGTCCAACCAGTGGCACAGTGTGACGTAGACTACTGCCGGGAGTCCATTATCCGATTTCGGATGGCAGGCACAGATGCGAAGGGGCTATGACGTTCTAGCCTCACTTGTCATAGTCAAATGTAATCGACTGGGGCTTGGATGACGAGTATGCTGGCCCTCATGTTACCATTCACTCTAATGGCGGACAACTGTCGCATCCGAATTCACCACAATTCGAGAAAACGCACGATTCAACAAGCCGGCCATATTGAGGCCTACAATGAGATTCGTTTCTAACTCTTTGAGTTCCTGGTCATGCTGCCTCACACGACAATGTCTCCATATCTTTCACAGTGGTCACTCAACGTCCGACAGTGTTCACGTGCCTTATATATGCTACGAGGCTTGGTAACAACACAACACGAGAATAACACTAATGAAATGTTGTGGCCGTTCTATCTTTTATGGAGAATTGCACCTCTAATTAACTACATGCCCACCTATGTTGTGTATGTGTACGAAGTTACACTGACATCCGACCATGTCCCATGGGTACATCAATTTTTTTATCAGTACTTGCACTTTAATAGAAATGGAAAACACGTCGCACGTTGACGCTCCTTGGCTCTCTACAGGAAATAAATAACCAACCCGATGGCTGTATCGGCGGTTCGTGTCCCATCCTTGATGGCTTCGTTACGTCGATTCACGAGCGTAACTGTCCCTTTTCTTATCCAGAGTTGGACATTGATTTGGGACTCCACTAGATCGTGTGTTGTTGTTTAACATGATTATAGGTTCATTCATATGCTCCTATTTGGGACTCCATTAGTTCGTGTGTTGTTGTTTAACATGATTATAGGTTCATTCGTATGTTCCGATTTGTGCTCACGTGACTATCTCAGTACATTGCTTTCGGCCGTCAACAGCGTCGATCGTGGTATAAGTACATAACGTGATTCGCGGAAGTAATCTCCCAGTTACTGCTGAACTTCTGAGTAAGAATTATCGACAACGGCGGCAGAAGACTACCTTTATAAGAAGTCACACTAGTGACAACGAGGTGTAGTTACTGAGCCGCCACAAAGAGCAAGGAACAATGACGAGTTCAATAAACCAGGGCAAATTCGTTTATCCTACTAAAGTCCCCACGTCACATCTGCAAGCTCTGGTACTTTAATAACGGCACTTTCGGAGCTCACAAACAAATTAAGTCGTGTCGCCTTCTGCCCGTGTCACCAGTACCAGAGAGATTGACATTCTATTGAGTTTCATTGAAACCACAACAAGCTGATCAGTGATGCTCTGCCTGCCACGTGCTTGCTGAATTTGATGCCACTGCAAGCCACAGCCGTGGTTTGCCTCTGCACCCCACTTGGACGTCGTGGACGAAAGAAGTATGTTTATCTGCCAGCCTACTCAGGGTCGTTCGTTTATGATCAGCACTGATTGGAAGTGATGCAACGGAACAGGCCCTTAGCCATCCCATGAGCCTCTGATGCAATCTTGGTCGTCCCTTAGTGAGAAATATTGATCCTGACGGTTTCTGTGTCTTACAAAAGTCATATGTGCACGTAACACGTACTCAGCTGTCCTAGTAATTAAGCACCATCCATATCACCCACGGCCAACGGCCTTGCCTCAGTGGTAACACCGGTTCCCGTCAGATCACTGAAGTTAAGCCCTGTCGGGTAGGGCTAGCAGTTGGATGGGTAACTATCCGGTCTGCCGAGCGCTGTTGGCCGGCGGGGTGCACTCTGCCCTTGTGAGGCAAACTGAGGAGCTACTTGACTGAGAAGTGGCGGCTCCGGTCTCGGAAACTGACATACGGCCGGGAGAGCGGTGTGCTGACCACGTGCCCCTCCACATCCCCAACCAGTGACGCCTATGGGCTGAGGATGACACAGCGGCCGGTCGGTACCTTTGGGCCTTCATTGTATGTTCGGTAGGAGTCATATAACCCACGACATAGTTATGTATAGGTTACTATAGTTGTCCTCCCGACAGTGGAATTCGAGAAACCCGCGTTCAAGGCTGCCACAGAATAGTCTGAGCGCCTGGTTTGAGCTACACTAGTCTCCTGTTCAAAGGTCCGCGATCGCTTCCGTGAACGGTGCTACAAAACGCTGCTGCTGCTACCGTGCGGCTTCTGAGGATGCATACTGTTATCTTAGAAGCCACGTGTAGCAATTCATTCGTATCTCGTACGCTACACTCCGGACAAACAATCCACCAGGACAGTGGCTTTTCTTGCCGTCCTGTATGCTATTTTCCCTAGGGTCTCAATCCCAGTGATCAGCTAGCTAACACTAAGCACATGTCGAGACTGATAACAGCCCTATTCCAATAGGTTATCCGTACCGCACTCGCTCAAATGTACTCTTAGCAATGAGCAACAGCTCTGTTTTTAAAGCGCAAGCGGACAGCCCTGCCGCCATTACACACTTCCACCTTCCACACAGATATTCATGACCACGGCACCCCCACACCATTGTGCACAAATCACATGCAGGTGGTCGTTCACCTGCTGGTGAAGTTCGTCCGAAGGTGCAACGCCATCAAGACCGCCGGGCGATCTTAGGTGCACCAGAAATAAAACATCTTTCGTCTCAGACACCACGATAGCATCGTAACAGCATGAAGTCGACCATGCCCAATGCAGTTTCCAACTGTGCACGGGTGCTGGACAGATTCCCCTGCATCCGTACACAGCAGGTATAGCCCCTCCCCATTTTCAGTAGCCCTATACTACTAAACAAGGTATACATTACAAACATTCGATGTGTAGCTGCTACGCAGCTCCCACAAGTCCAAGACACGAGCGCTAGCAAATATTTGTGACGGGCTCTAATTCAAATAAATGTTTTCCACTGTAGTGCTTTGGCAGACTGAAACTTTACCACAAAGTCTGACACCGCTTTACTACCACTCGCAAAATACGCAGACAACAGTATAAATGAAAATGCGCTCTACACCGAAGACAATAAATAAACAGCTACTAATTACTAACAAGCAGAAACGTGCCGTGAAACAACTCATTTGAAAGCTCTATACGAACTAATTATTGTCAGTCGCGGCTATTGCTGAGGCTAAAGACAGGAGCGCTACATTACAAGATCAGGACATGCATCACTAATGATTATAGGTTACGCACATATTGAGTGACATCGAACGCTGAGAATCGCATGAAAATGGACATAGAAAATCGATAAACCATTACAAAGAGAGTGGTATGAGCCATTCGCTTGCAAAACTGCACTTCTTACCACGACCGACATTTCGATGGACACCTATTCAAAGTCTAAGACAGGAACTTTGGTAACGCAAAGAAACGACGTATCAATGTAATAGCGCCGAAATACACATACAGCCTGGGAATCAAAATCTTAACAGGAAGAAATAATAAATGTAAGTAATTAAGTTTCAGGAATACTTTTGTCTAGTTAAAATTTTTAAATGATTAACATTAGAAGATCACAGGTTAATGCAACCGTTAGAAAAGCAATTGCAAGCGTGGAATGCTGATACATTAGTAACAGGGTTAACATACTGACTGTTGAATGCAAGCATGTAAGCCGGCCGGAGTGGCCGAGCGGTTCTAGGCGCTACAGTCTGGAACCGCTCGACCGCTACGGTCGCCGGTTCGAATCCTGCCTCGGGCATGGACGTGTGCGATGTCATTAAGTTAGTTAGGTTTAAGTAGTTATAAGTTCTATGGGACTGATGACCTAAGAAGTTAAGTCCCATAGTGCTCAGAGCCATTTGAACCATTTGCAAGTACGTAAAAGTTTACGTATTGTGTCGTATAGGTGCCGGATGTCAGTTTGTGAGAAGGATGATTATGATGATGATATTTGGTTTGTGGAGCGCTCAACTGCGCAGTTATCAGCGGCCATACAATCTCCCAACCTCAGTCCAATCTCGCCACTTTCATGAACGATGATGAAATGATGAGAACACCACAAACATCCAGTCATCTCGAGGCAGGTGAAAAATCCCTGACACCGCCGGGAATCGAGCTCGGGACCCCGTGCACGGGAAGCGAGAACGCGTCCGCGAGACCACGTGCTGCGGACCTGTGAGAAGGCGTTCCATGCCTGATTCACTTGGTCGGTCAATACTCGGACGGTTAGTACTGTTTGAGGATGACACAGGAGTTCTCGTCCGATAATGTCCCACATGCGCTCGATTGGATGTACATCTGGCGATCAAGCAGGACACCCTCTTGAGCATGTTTGGCTACAATCCCGGCATGTGGGCGAGCGATATCCTGTTGGAAAGCAACCTCTGGAATGCTGTACATGAATGGCAGCACAAGAGGTCGAATTACTAGACTGGCCAACAAATTTGCAATCAGGGTGTCTGTAATAACCACGATAGACACGGCACCTTGCTGTCAAACGAAGGCGCACCCCAGACCATAACTCCAGATGCAGTGTATCTAGGCTGCAGACAGGTTGGTAGCAGGCGTTCACCTGGCCTCCTCATAACCAACACACGACCGTCACTGGCACCCAGGCATCCAGGCAGAACCGGCTTTCATCACGAAAAGCAACAGATCTCCGCCCTGTCCTCCAATGAGCTCTCCTGTGACACAACTCATGTCGCAAACAGCGATGGTTTGGGATCAGTGGAATCCGCGCTACAGAGCGTCTGACTAAGAGCTGTTCTTGAAGTAACCAGATGAGTGGAATGCAAGCTACAGGGCGTCTGACTAAGAGATGTTCTTGAAGTAACCAGTTCGTAACAGTCCGTTGTGCCACTGTCGTGCCAGCTGTTGCTCGAATTGCTGCTGCAGACGCAGTACGATGCGGCACAGCCATACGCTGAACACGACGGTCTTTCCCGTGATCACCGCTGCCAGTTATCATGTGCAGTGGCTACATTGCCGCCAAGTCCTTCTGCAGAATCGTAGAAGGAACATCAAGCTTGATATAGCCGTATTATACGATAATGGCATCCTCGTCGTTTTAAAGCCATTCTTGACTAACAACAACTCATTACGCATAATTTCAAAGGCAACTGACCCTCGTGATCGTTACAGCGCACATTTAAAGCATACTGATTTGCAAAATTGTTAAGGCTTTCGTGGCCACTTGTTGACAAACTGCCTATTGGCTTCTGTCTCGGGTTCTTCGGCCGACGTTCATCTAATGATTTTTCTGACGTTTCGCCAGCACGAGTGCCTGGCATTGTCAAAGCTTCACCCTCCATTGCCGGTGGTGAACTGGAGCCGAGCTCGCGGCCGCAGACTATATGTACTTGGCGCGCCAACGTCCGAGGGCTTCTCCGCGGTCATTTCCGGTGCGGTTCTCCTCTTGCTACCTGCGACGGTCGTTCGCTGCAGTACGGGAAGCCAGGATCCGTTTACCTTAAGGCTTTCCTCTTTCTTGTTGAAACTGTTAGCGTGTTTTTGTATTTCTACAGCTTCTCTGAACAAGCGCGTGTGATAGTGCTTCTCTACAGCCAGAACTTCCGTGTCGGCGAATTTTATTACGTGGTCGGTCTCATTCAGTGCGTGCTCTGCCACGGCCGATTTCTCCACCTGCCCCAACCTGCAATGTCGCTTATGCTCTTTGATCCTGTTGTTAATTGAACGGCCAGTCAGATCGTATACCATGCACATGCGGAAAAGTTTATGTCGGAATGACTGGACGATCAGTCAACACCAGGATCAAAGAACATAAGTGACACTGCAGGTTGGGGCAGGTGGAGAAATCGGCCGTGGCAGAGCACGCACTGAATGAGACCGACTACGTAATAAAATTCGCCGACATGGAAGTTCTGGCTGTAGAGAAGCACTATCACACGCGCTTGTTCAGAGAAGCTGTAGAAATACAAAACACATGCTAACAGTTTCAACAAGAAAGAGGAAAGCCTTGAGGTAAACGGATCCTGGCTTCCGTAATGCATCGAACGACCGTCGCAGGTAGCAATAGGAGAACCGCACCGGAAATGACCGCGGAGAAGCTCTCGGACGTTGGCGCGCCAGGTACATATAGTCTGCGGCCGCGAGCTCGGCTCCAGTTCACCACCGGCAATGGAGGGTGAAGCTTTGACAATGCCAGGCACTCGTGCTGGCGAAACGTCAGAAAAATCATTAGATGAACTTCGGCCGAAGAACCGGAGACAGAAGCCAATAGGCAGTTTGTCAAACTGATTTGCATCCTTCTGCTGGTACAACCGACACTACTCTTATGCGACTGGAGCGAAATATGAATAGTAATCATCTTTCATATCTTTCTTATGTAGAAACACGCCTACCAACTTTAGTTTCTATAGCACAATTTTCTCTCTGGTGCTGGCATATCTTGTCCGTTAGTGTATTTCAGTCGCGTGACTGGCTAGTATATTTCCATGTGCTAAAATCATTACGGTATGCGAGCAACAATAAATATTTTCTACTGGAATTCAACTTCACCTTAGCGTTCAGGCTATCCAATACGGGGGTCGTGGGTTGGGTTGTTTTGGGCTAAGAGACCAAACTGCGAGGTCATCGGACTCATCGGTTTAGAGAAGGACGGGGAAGAAAGTCGGCCGTGCCATTTCAAAGGAACCATCCCGGCATTTGCCTGGAGCGATTTATGGAAATCATGGAAAACCAAAATCAGGATGCCTGGACGCGGGATTGAACCGTCGTCCTCCCGAATGCGAGTCCAGTGTGCTAACCACTGCGCTACCTCACTCGGCGTCCATTACGGAATACCATTCTAATTACATGTTCAAACGATAGTGGTGATATACCAGATTTATAACCTGGTTGAAGCCAGAAGTGATGTCGAATGTGAAAAAGTGGCTTTATTCAGATATGCTTATTTTTCTGTTTCGCTTTACTTTTACCAGTCCACTGAAATCCCAGACCTGCTTTTAGAAGACGCAATAGCTGTGCAATACCACATCAGTAGAGAAAATATGTTATTCAGATATATTAATTATGTGTGCCGGCAGAGTCGATTTCTCTTTCCCCAGGGATTCCGTTCAAGTCATGTGTCACCCTCCTGCCACTAAAGGTCAGGTGGAGCGGACCACGGGCCAAGTAGTGGACGCCAGCGCCGCCAACATGGGGATGATACTCATATAAGGACGTCCAATAACAAGGCCTTGTTTCGCTGCCGGGCCACTTAGAGCGCTGCAAGTTTATCAGACCATCATCTCGCTTTCTTTTTGGCTGATTTTTTTGTTCTCCATATTTGTTTCCGTTTCGTAGTTAAACAGAAACTGGTTTCACCTCATTGTGCTTCTCATTACGACTTGTTGTGTGTGTTGGACTCTTTGAATTGCGTTGTAAATTGTTGTTTGTGTTCCGATTTCTTTCTTCTTTCATGCGTAATATTGGATGTGGTAAATCATTCCACACATGGTTTTGGTTACAACATGTATGCTTATTACTAAACATAAGCTTGTTTCGTCAGATGGTGCACTGTTGAGTTCTGTATATTTGTTACTGCTTAGGAATCTGTGTGTGAACCGTTCACCTTAAATGCATGTTATGTATAGTGCTTCTATTTTACTTTATTTTTATTTTCGTCAGTTTTGCGTACTTTCAGGCATTTGATGGGGAACTCCATTTTGACAGGGTTTGACAGTATTGGTATTCAACTTCACTGCATCTTGTCACGGCCTGAGTATGTAATTCTGTGCCAGCCGTTGTGACCGAACGGTTCTTAGCGCTTAAGTCTGCAACCGTTCTGCTGCTACTGTCACAAATTCGAACCCTGTCTCGGGTATGGATTTGTGTGATGTCCTTAGGTTAGTTAGGTTTAAGTAGTTCTAAGTGTAGGGGACTGATGACCTCAGATGTTAAGTCCCATAGTGACTAGAGCCAATTGAATCACTTTTTTGTGACTGCTTTGAATGGTGTATTTTGTCACTCAGTGGCATGTATTTCACAGTGGCTTGCAGAGTATGGATGTAGAAGAGTATGATTTGTTGTCTTGGTGACGACAGCATTCTACCTTGCAAATGCTAGAAACGCGACAGCAGTTACGCAAATGTTCCTAAACGTTATAAACAGATACCTCAAAGACTGCATTTTTGCTAAATTCTGTGAAAGACTCGGTGGCCTCCATTAAACTTCAAGGTACAAAAAACGGCTAGAGGAAAACAACAACACAGAGTACGAGCGATATACGGAGTTGTAACTTAAATAGTAGCAACTACTGTATTTATTCACAACTGATACAAAAGAGTGACATGTTTGCGCCTGTTACTGTCCTTCAAAGTAGTCACCTACTTTGTGCAGAACCCGTCGCTAGCGATGTGGAAGGCGTAGTATACCCTTAGCAGATCCTGTTCTGTTGATGGTGTGAATGACGCGGTCTACTGCCTGTCGAATCTTCGGAGCAGTTCAGAAGCGAATGCCACCAAGTGGTTCCTTCATCCTCGAAATCAAATCAAAGTCACAAGGACTTAAGTATGGTGGATGGTACAGTACTTCCCAGTCTCATCGAACGAACAGAGGAGCCATAGCTTGCGCTGTATGTGCTCGCGCATTGTCGTGCAAAATGATGGATGGGTTGCGCAAAAAGTGTCGCCGCTTCTTTCGAAAACCTGGTCGCAGGTGATGCTCCAAAAACGCACAGTAATACTGTGCATTGACGGTCGGCCGTGGAGGAAAGTAATGCGTTAGGATAACACTGTCACAGTTGTACACGAGAATCACCATAACTTCAGACCGCTCCATTGGCACCATCAACAGATTAGGCTCTGCTAACGGTATTCTACGCCTTCCACATCGCTGGAAACGGGTCTACAAAACGCTGGTGACTACTTTCAGGGACATTAATAGGTGCAAACATGTAACTCTTTTGTATCGGTTGTGAATAAATAGTTGCCACTATTTAAGTTCCAACCATTGTACTTACAATGCGTTTAAATAGAGGAGTTCACTAATGGATTCGTAACAGTAACAAAAGGACAAATGTCAGCAGCATATCATGTGACGAAACCAGATTCTGTTTCACATGAAACAAAACAAATATGAAGTCATTTACCCGGTCCGCCGGACGGAGTGGCCTCGCGGTTTGAGGCGCCATGCCACGGATTGCGCGGACAAGGTCGAAATTGCAATACTTCGTTTTACAAATAAATACACTTTACCGTCAGACTAACGGATCCATCCATAATGAGAAATATTATCATCCAGTACCCATATTTTGCAGAAAAACACTATACATTATGGCAAGGTATTTTCCCAAATTCCCAATTCACTGCCAGGGTACTAAGAGTGCAGTTGCCGCTCTCTGTTTCCGAATCGTGACTTGGGCCTTACACTTCTGATATTTTGGTGTTATGTGGCGTCATAGCTGGTAACAGGCGTGGAGGATGGCGGGCAACCAACTGCTGCGACCGGAGCCAGCATCTCCCGGTCTGTGGTCGGTGATTGTGGCGCATCGTCGGCAGTCAGCGAGGGGTGCTGACGGCTGTGGAAGCGGATGAGACTGGTGGCTGGTGCTATTCTGGGAGACGTGCAGCGACGCGAAGTCTCAGGTTGTATTGCATTCGAGCGGGATGAGACGGTGGCGTGGTCAGTTGCTAGAGAGACACCACGCAAGGGAGGTCTGATTGTGGCTCAGCGATTTTCAAAGTTTTGCTAGCGCGATCTCCACTGACCTGACAAAAAGTCGTCACAGAGCGGTTATACAGATGGCGGTAGCATCGTGTACAGAAGGTATAAAAGGGAGGTGTCATTTGTACTCACGTGATCCATATGAAAATGTATCCGATAGTCATTAAAGCCCCAGAACGCTGAGTGGTAGTCGGAGCTAGAAATTGTTAGGGCCTTCAGTATCCCCAGATCCACAGTGTCAAAAGTGAGGCGAGAATACCAAGTTTCATGTACAATCTTGTAACGCGTCTGGATTTTACGGACCTTACAAGAGCTTGACACATAACGACTGGACGATACAGTATGAGATCCTCAGAAAATAATAATTACATTATATCAAAAAAGGGCAAGTGCAATTAATCTCGAGTACCAAAAACTAACAAAACAATATCTACCAATATATAGACTAGCATGAACAAACAAGATGAGGTGAAACACATTTTGGAGACGAACCGTACAGATGGTTAATGATACCATAAAACTCTTATTTAGCAAGAGAATGGCTTCAGCACAGAAAGGGATAAGGCCAGAACAATACATTATTCCTTGTAATGTAAATAAGGCCGCGACCGGGGGTAAGGGGCTGCGCATCATTAACAGGGCTAGGCTGCTACGCCCGCCCCCCCCCCCCCCTCCTCGCCCAAAAAAAAAAGTTTATTCACCTCTAGCCTCTGGCCAGACGGTGATTGACTGAAGCTGTACTTGCCAACACAAAGCAATACGGTGGGGAGATCCCCATTATATAAAAGCATTTTGAGACCTAAAAAATCTACATCTCTCTTGTCTCACAGAGGATCACACAAGTGTGTGGAAATAAGCAAGGGCGTTGAGAGCTTTGCTTTCGGCGAAGTGAGAACGATACACTTCACGTATCGTGGGGACAGATAGCAAAGCGGTAGTTTATTATTCCTACAGGAATTTTTGTTGGCAAAGAAATTTTGCACATCGCTCCCACCCGTAGCGAGTGTGCAATAGCCATTATTTCGACTAAGGAAAGATTAACGTTCTACGAAACGCAGAAAAGTGGCGACTGAGTGAAATCAGTCAAGGCCAGAATAGGGAATTAGCGTTCCAGATCCAGCATGGAGACAACATTGCAGATGCCGCTTGGTAACGTACGATCTCGCATTAGGCCACAGTAAATGGCGAGTCTAGATTTTGCTCATTCCAACTTGTGTATGCTTTGACCATTGAATATCAAAAGCTAGGATACTAACCTACCCTCACACTGAGTACATCAGAGTTTTTCCATTGGGTCAAAAAGTAAATTTACACTCCACCAACTGAGTTAGTTGACCAGTTATGACAATATGGATTTAAATGAGCTGGCGAGGATTTTTAGTAACCAATCTTCACTGTGATAAGAAAATTTTCGAATGTAGAGATAACGATTTTAATAATCAAAATTTAAATATGTCCAAGAATTAAATATTTTGTTACTGAGTGTCGGAAGTATTTGAAAATGATTGTTGTTTAACAGTTGACCGCTAAAAGCAACAGTTGATAATTGATATGTAGAATAAAAAAGGGAATAGCTATGTTGTCTTTCTAGAGTAGATCACAAACTTTTATTAATTCATGCATTCTAGGTATGTGACAGCAGCATTTCTAATGTTTTTGTTACGATCCGCACGTGATATTAGCTGCCTTATAGGGTCAGTGTCATATTTATTTAGAATGTCTGTTTGACACCCTGGACTTGAGAAGACAGTTCAGATGATTTGTCCATTTGCGCGCTAAGTGGTAAGCTAAGTTTGCACACGACAGTACACTCAGTGTGTAGATGCAAAGGGCGGATGTACGACAATCTCCGATCGCGGGCAACGCAGTGTCTGACGGCCTTCACTTAACGACCGAGATTAGCGGCGTTTGCGTTGTCAGTGCTAACAAACAAGCAACACTGCGTTAAGTAACCGCAGAAATCAATGTCGGACGAAGGGCGAACGAATCCATTAAGAAATTGCGGCGACATTTGGCGTTAATTTGGCAATGGCAGCAGATGACCGACGCTAGCAATGACAGCAGACGACAGAACATGTCGCCTGAAGCGCATTTCCTGGGCTGGCGACGATATTGATTGGATCCTAGACAACTGGGAAACCGTGTCATAGTGAGATGAATCCCGATTTCAGTTGGTAAGAGTTGATGTATGGGTCGGGTGTGGCGCAGAGCCGACGATGTTGTGGACCCGAGTTGTTGACAAGACAGTGTGCAAGCTGCGGTGGCTCCATAACGGTGTCGATTACGTTTACATGAAATAGAGTGTGTCGCATGGTCCAACTGAACGGGCTATTGACTGGAAATGGTATTGTCCGGTTCCTTAGACACCATTTGCAGCCATTCATGGACTTCATGTTTCCAAACAACGATGAAATATTCATGGATGGCAATGCGCCATGTCCCCGGGCCACCACACTGCGCAATACATTTGAAGAGCATTGTGGACATTTCGAGTGAATGATTTGACCATTCAGATCGCCAGACGGAAATCCCAACGAACAGTTAAGAGATGTAATTAAGAGGTCAGTTCGTGCAAAAATGTCTGCATGAGGAACATTTTCGCAATTGTGGATGGCTGTAGAGGCAGCATGACTTAGTATCTCTGCAGGGAACTGCCAACGATTTGTTGAGTCCATGGCACCTTTAGTTGCTGCACTACACTGGGGAAAAGAAAGTGCGACACTACACGAGGTATGCCATGACTTTTATCGCCTGAATGTATTTCGAATATAAAGAAAGATCTATTTTGGCTTTTCACTAGACACTCCTGACATACGAGGAACACGGGGACAATGCTGATGATGGAAAATCCTATTTTCAATGCGATACAGCGAAACATCATTTAAAATTGCTTTGAACACTAAGGGACTTAACATCTATGGTCATCAGTCCCCTAGAACTTAGAACTGCTTAAACCTAACTCACCTAAGGACATCACACAACACCCAGTCATCAGGAGGCAGAGAAAATCCCTGACCCTGCCGGGAATCGAAACCGGGAACCAGGGCGCGGGTAGCGAAAACGCTACCGCACGACCACGAGCTGCGGACCATCATCTAAAACTAAATTTTTTATGAATATAATATGGTGTCCTATGTTAATAATGTGATGGTGATATTATTCTAATACCGGAAGATTGTTTTCCTCTTTTATGAAGTAAAACATCGAGACGTGCGATTAAGGTCAAGTAAGTGACTACGATGTGTTGACAGTTACTTTCATCGCAAAAAAATATTGCACTACTGGCCATTAAAATTGCTACACCAAGAAGATATGCAGATGTTAAACGGGTATTCGTTGGATAAATACATTATACTAGAATTTACATGTGATTACATTTTCACGCAATTTGGGTGCATAGATCCTGAGATATCTGTACCCAGAACAACCACCTCTGGCCGTAATAACGGTCCTGATACGCCTGGGCATTGAGACAAACAGAGTTTGGATGGCGTGTGCAGGTACAGCTGCCCATGCAGCTTCAACGCGATACCACAGCTCTTCAAAATTAGTGACTGGCGTATTGTGACTAGCCAGTTGCTCGGCCACCATTGACCAACGTTTTCTGTTGGTGATAGATCTGGAGAATGTGCTGGCCAGGGCAGCAGTCGAACATTTTCTGTATCCAGAAAGGCCCGTACAGGACCTACAACATGTGGTCGTGCATTATCCTGCTCAATGTAGGGTTTCGCTGGGATCGAATGAAGGGTAGAGCCACGGGTCGTAACACATCTGAAATGTAACGTCCACTGCTCAAAGTGCCGTAAATGCGGACAAGAGGTGACCGAGACGTGTAACCAATGGCACCCCACGCCTGATGATACGGCAGTAGGCGATGACGAATACATGGTTCCAATGTGCGTTCATAAATGGTACAAATGGCTCTGAGCACTATGGGACTTAACATCTCAGGTCATCAGTCCCCTAGAACTTAGAACTACTTAAACCTAACTATCCGAAGGACATCACACACATCCATGCCCGTGGCAGGATTCGAACCTGCGAGAGTAGCGGTAGCGCGGTTCCAGATTGAAGCGCCTAGAACCGCTCGGCCACTGTGATGCAGCGTCACGGGTAACCGCAGCTACGGTCTCCAAGCTGATGGTCCATGCTGCTGCAAACGTCGTCGAACTGTCCGTGCAGATGGTTGTGGTCTTGCAAACGTCCCCATCTGTTGACTCACGGATCGAGACGTGGCTGCACGATCCGTTACAGCCATGCGGATAAGATGCTTGTCATCATGACTGCTAGTGATACGAGGCCTTTGGGAGCCAGCAAGGCGTTCCGTATTACTCTTATGAACCCACCGATTCCGTATTCTGCAAACAGTATTCTATCTCGACCAACGCGAGCAGCAATGTCGCGATACGATAAACCGCAATCGCGATAAGCTACAATCCGACCTTTATCAAAGTCGGAAACTTGATGGTACGCATTTCTCCTCCTTACACGAGGCATCACAACAACGTTTCACCAGGCAACGTCGGTCAACTGTTGTTTGTGTATGAGAAATCGGTTGGAAACTTTCCTCATGTCAGCACGCTGTAGGTGACGCCACCGACGCCAACCTTGTGTGAATGCTCTGAAAAGCTAATCATTTCCATATCACAGCATCGTCTTCCTGTCGCTCTGTAGCACGTCATCTTCGTGGTGTAGCAATTTAAATTCTCAGTAGTGTACAAAAAACACATCTGAAGTAGATTATTGCTCAAACATATCTGACTGTTTATTCGTGAGCGTTGTCACAATCAGAGGGTGGAATTTAACATTGGAACAGGCAAAACACGAATACCCTCGCCCCATGAAACACACGAATGAAATCTCCCGCTTTGACATGTTTACCGGTGCATTATCATGCGGAAAACGTAGGTGGCCACGTTACTAAAAACAGTTGCATCTTATATCAATTTAAAAATGTACTAAGGAATAAAAGCGCATCTTGAAAGAAAGGCGTGCACAGGCCTAACGCATGATGTTTGATAGCATCCGCCGGCCGGTGTGGCCGAGCGGTTCTGGGCGCTCCAGTATGGAACCGCGAGACCGCTCTGGTCCCAGGTTCGAATCCTGCCTCGGGCATGGATGTGTGCCATATCCTTAGGTTTGTTAGGTTTAAGTAGTTCTAAGTTCTATCGGACTGATGACCTCAGACTTTAAGTCCCATAGTCCTCAGAGCCATTTGAACCATTTTTTTGATAGCATCCGCCCAGTCTTTTAATTCCTTCATCTGCTGTGATGTCATATGATTTTGTAGTCGTGCCAACAAATTCTGTACCTGTCGGAAAAGCAGAGGTAAATTTCGGTGGTATCACTTTAACGCTGCAGATCGGCTGAGCATCAGCATCTACGAAAGACTTATTGCAGCGCGTCATGTATCCAGTTGCAAATAACTGTCAGTACATTTTGTAGACGGCCGGCCGGGGTGGCCGTGCGGTTCTAGGCGCTACAGTCTGAATCCGCGTGATCGCTACGGTCACAGGTTCGATTCCTGCCTTGGGCATGGGTGTGTGTGATGTCCTTAGGTTAGTTAGGTTTAAGTAGTTCTAAGTTCTAGGGGACTGGTGACCTTAGAAGTTAAGTCCCATAGTGCTCAGAGCCATTTGAACCATACATTATGTAGACTTATTTACTTATTAGTCACATTTGCCGATGTTTTACTTCAAGAATAAGCAAGGAAAGGTATATCCATTATCAGAATATTAAAAGATACACCGAAAAGAATGTAAAATGACGAAAAAAGCCACGTCTGAGAATTGAACACGGACCAGCGATTTCGTAGCGTAACGATTCGATCGCTCTATCACGGACCTGGATCTGCTACACGCCTAAAATTATGGCTACGCTACCTACAGCATGAAACCACGAAAATATAAGTAATATGAAAATTATTAACTTTGGACACCATATTACATTAATAAGGAATTTATGTTTTAGACGATCATTCGGTGTGCAGCATGGAAAATATGACTTTCCACCATCACGTTTGACCGCGATTTTTTATTCAGAAACTAGGGAGTATCTAGCAAAAAGCCGATACACGTATCTCTTTATATTCAGTAAAGGACGTCGTTGCAAATTTCGATAAAAATCGGTGATCCACATGTCAGAACCTCCCCTTGTACTCTGAGGGGCCCCAGGGAGTTTGTGCAACTGTTGCTGGACGAGCCTACAGGCAGCATGGACGCCGCTGACGTCTGGAGAACCTCGTGGTGGAGCGATCGCTGTCTTTAACGTCTCGGACGCCCAGTAACTTCAGAGGAGGCGAGGAAACGCCATCTGCTGGCCTTAAGGAGCATTACCTGACTGTTTTCGCAAATGATGCAGGTAGGCTGGTCGCTTTGTGATTGAAAGGATGCACAGTGTAAAGCTAAGGTAAAGATCAGCGTTCTGGTCCTGACCGAGGCCCACGAGACAAACAGGTCGTGGTGCGTGCGTCACAGCAAGTGACATTGCAGTTCCTTTGAGTGGCAGCTGACGTCTTCGGTGGGAAGAGAGTAACTATTTCAAATGAGTTTAGTGATTATTGAGTGCACGTTTATACGCATGCCTGTTCTGGATAGCACACGAAAAAGTTAAGACGTTTAGCCGGTACATTTTCAATTAAATATTGATTTCCTGTGAGCCCTACACGCAGCCGACTGTTCCGGAAGTGTGGCTGACAAGCCTACTAGTGTGACGTCACATTGGCACGTTTTATTTCCTCCAATAATTCCCATTTGAGTTCATTTCCGTAACACACGTGAGTTGATTGAACCTACCGATATGAAATCAAGTAGATGTCTCTGTTTACCTCCACGTCTTCCTTTAATCCAGTTCGATAGGGACCCCAAGCAATTGAGCAATACCCGAGAATGGGACGCATGTATGTTCTGCACGAACTCTCCTTTGTAGACGAGCTATACTTTTCAACAGTTCTCCCAATAAACCGAAGTTGC
This sequence comes from Schistocerca piceifrons, assembly GCF_021461385.2. Taxonomy (NCBI): domain Eukaryota; kingdom Metazoa; phylum Arthropoda; class Insecta; order Orthoptera; family Acrididae; genus Schistocerca; species Schistocerca piceifrons. Next base: position 799,228,041 of record NC_060140.1, read on the forward strand.
CCATTCGCCTACCTCACTACCGCTACATTTCATATCATTTTGCAACATCGGGCCTAGATATTAGGGGACGGATGACCATAGCTGTTAAGTCCCATAGTGCTCAGAGCCCTTTGAACCACCCTAGATATTTAATCAATGTGGCTGTATTAAACAGTACAACACAAGTACTATATTCGAATGTTACGGGACATTTTTCCCATTCATCTGCATTAGCGTATGTTTTCCTCACATAGAGAAAGCTGTCATTCATCACATCAAATAGAAATGATACCGTCGTGGAGTTTACGAGTTCATCCATAGTGGTAATAGTGGGACAAAATGGCGCAAGTAAACGCCTTTGTGTCCACAGTTACTGTGCTCTCGTCTGGTAGTACACAAGAAATTCAACATCTATATTCAGCAAAATGGACACGGTCACCAACTTATTAAACGGCTAACCACATCACACGCCCCTATTGTGTGTCGTGTTTTTCCTTTTTGAGAGAGCAGATTTAGTTAAATTAACTGTTTTTCCCACACTTCCGGCACCGGAAGTGTGGCGGACAGGCCTACTAGCGTGACGTCACATTGGCACCGTCTTGACGGACCGCTGAGGCCCAACCGACCGCCGTATCATCCTCTGCCAATGGCGTTATCGGTTGCGGTACATAGGAGCATGTGGTCATCACACCGCTCTCCTGGTGTTTGTCGTGTTTCCTGCCCTTGGATCCCCTGCTAATCTTTCGAGCACTTCGTCAGTTGGCTTCGAGAGGCTGAGTGCATCCCGTACCACTCCTCCCAATAAGGAAGAATGCTTAGGATTACCGGGAATCAAGGCCGGGTCACCCACTCATATATGGAGGCGGTCGCTATGAATGTAGCCACTTGTAAAACACCATTCTGGACGGAAGTCAGCGAGTACTCCGTATGAGCTTATTTGTATTTATGGCATGCGGGGCTTGCGGCAGGCTGAATTGTGATACAGAGTAGCCATAATTGGGACGGTACTTGCAGTGGGCGTAATTAAGCAAATGAATCATAAACTGATTGTGTACGCCACGAGCGTGTATCAGTTGTTTATTCAGTGGATTTGAGAGCTGCCTGTTTATTGAATTCCTGTGACTGAACCAGTGGTTCACTCCTCTTTTTTTATTGCTTTAACTGAATTAATTTTCAGATATCTAATTAGTTGTCATTTATAGGCTGTTTCTGTAAAAGGCTTCAAAAATGCAGCAGGACATAGAGAATGATAAACTGAACAATTTGAGGTAGGGACCATGAGGTCGGAGAAGCCATCTGAATGAGATATGGAAGTAAACTTGCCTACTGCTTTCTCTTACATTACAGTTTCCTAGTTTATTTGCAACTAACATGCGTACAACTTTACATGTACTGCACTGTTTATTTATAAGTACATTCTTTATTTCCTGCAAGGAGCCGGCCGAAGTGGCCGAGCGGTTCTAGGCGCTACAGTGTGGACCCGCGCGACCGCTACGGTCGCAGGTTCGAATCCTGCCTCGGGCATGGATGTGTGTGATGTCCTTAGGTTAGGTAGGTTTAATAAGTTCTAAGTTCTAGGCGACTGATGACCTCAGAAGTTAAGTCGCATAGTGTTCAGAGCCATTTGAACCATTTTTCCTGCAAGGAAACAAGAAGGACGAGCTTGATTACCAGGAGGTCATGATACAGGTTTTGTTTACCTTACTTGTCCGAAAGACGACTCTGTTGTATCGTATTTACATTCACCCATGACAGAATGTGCTATGAACCAACAACGTGACAGTGGACTGCCTCACTTCAGTGTGGATGTCCGCAGTCATCTCAATTATGTATTTCCTGGTCGCTTGATTCGAAGAGGAGGTCGCCTGACCTGAATCGCCTTATTTCCTATGTGGATACGTAAAGTCACTTGTGCACGAAACACCAGTCAATACGGAGATGGAATTAGTTGCCAGAATTGTAGCTGTCTGTGATGTGATTCGAAATTTGTTCTGTATTTGACCTTATTCAGTAATGATATTTTGTGCTTGGTTATTTTTAGCCTTACGTAAGTGCTTTAGGTCTACAGATAGTTATATTTATTTCAACGCCCATGATTTATTTTCCGTTAACTGAAAATTTTGATCGTAAATAAATAAAGTATTAAATTGAGCCCCCCAATCTGCGCAATCCCCAGTCACCACAAAATCGTACGCCGGCCGGTGTGTCCGAGCGGTTCTAGCCACTCCAGTCTGGAACCGCGCTACCGCTACGGTAGCAGGTTCCAGTCCTGCCATCGGGAATGGATGGGTATGTTGCCATTAGGTTAATTAGGTTTAAGTAGTTCTAAGGTCTAGGGGACCGATGACAGATGTTAAGTCCGATAGTGCTCAGAGCCATTTGAACCATTTGAACCTAAATCGAAGGCTGCCTATTTTAAGCAGAGAGGAATATAGCAATAAGTAACGACATTAAATTTTATGTGTTTTTGGTCCTGTAGTTTAGCATGTGAATGGATCATACCACCATATTTAAAATGAGCGATTTACATTGGGAGCTAGTTCTCGTGCGAATCTGAGCATTCCAGGTCACGGATCACCTTTGCCAGAATAACAAATTAATAAACGCTACGTACGCAGCGCCGATAAATTTATAGTTTCTACTCAGTTTAAAATAGCAGGTAACGAAAAGCAAACAGTAATCGTTGTTTGCAAATGAGGTGCAGCTGCTGTTGTTGTCTTTTCATTGGTCTACCACTGGGAAACAACTAATTGTTTACAATAACATACGTTGTATCCAATGCCATTCCAACCCGTCGCTCTTCTTATTCGTCACCCATGCTGGAAACTATGGCGGTCGCCACGTCGTGAAAATCATGGCGGCGTCTTAAACATGTACAGCCGTCACTTACATAACGGCCGGCCTATGTAAAGCATTTCTGCGCTTCTACCTTCTCTCGTAAGTAATAAGGCTACGAAAAGGCAAAGAGAAAAGTTTCTGAGCGACAGAAGTACCAGGGAGCTTTGGAACACCATTACCGTTCTTCAGCGAACGATTAAAAAGGGTATAATCCGTCACTCGCTGTATTGAGTAATGGCAGACGTAATGCCTTGTGTTGCTGCAGGCCAGACTATTCACTGACGTTAATGTTAAAACTGCTCGAATATTTGCAGTTAAATAGGAAAATACTCTCCGCATTGCGCCTAGTATTATTGAAGAAGATATTTGAAGTACACTTCCCGGCATTTATTGTTTTCATTTTTTGTTTGAAAACATTTACGTGACAGAAATGAACTGCCATAGTTGATCTGAAGAATGATTTGGAGTGTAACTTTTAATTAATTTGAAAAATATCTTTTAGAACTGAAAGGCATATTTATTCCTCAGTATTCATAAAAACTCTTAGTGCTCCAAATTTTAGCGGCAACACTCATTTCAAACGAGTTTCTGCAGACATGGCGTCATTTTGACTTCACGCGCAGTATCGACAACAGCAGGACCTGCTATCGACATTCGTTATTCACTACACTTCATACACGCATTTCGAAGATTTATAAAAATACGCCTTCTTGCTACAGTTTATTATTATTCTCGTTATAATTAATCGTCAGATTAAGCGTTATCGGCGGTTAATGCTCTTTTATAAGAATGCTCTCTCAGGAGAGAGTTGTTGTCGTCAATAACTTACACGTTAAGCATGAAACACACTTGTATTATTACTTGCACTGTGGCGTTTCAAGGAACGGCGCATTGAAAATTTATCACAAACGTGTCACCATTATGATTAAATGTCAATTAACAAGGCATCAACGATATAAGCCTTCAAGACATACTACGATAATCAAGGCAAGAAACTAATACCACACGACGAAGCGCTAGAGTAATAGAAAATGTTGTGTTTTACGGTATAAGGATGTAGTTTTGCAGTCCGCCACATACAATTTTTTTCAATCTTAGCGTTGTTAACACATCCTGAGACATTCTTATGAATCTAATAGAATCATTACCTGCAATATTCGTCGATATTTACAAATCCGTTTGATCAGAGAATAAAGGACAAAAAAAAAAAAAAAAAAAAAAACCTGGCGTTTGTCGAGTGTGTGGTTAGGCTGGAACATATGAGGACAGCTTAAATTGCTGCGAGTGAAGCCGAGCGAAGGAGCAGTATAATTTATGTTATTCCTTGTCCCAAATACGTATTTCGCTGCGTATTTTCGTATACGTAGTTATTTCCGAGTGTGTGGTTAGGCAGGAGCCTAAGAGCAAAGCTGTGAGTGGTACGAGGAGTAGTAACATTCATGTTCATCCTTGTCACAAAGTCAACAGCACTTCTACCGGTTGTCGTTATTCCAAGTGACATCAAAATGACGTCACGTTCGCAGAATGTCTTGTGAAATGAGTGTTATCCCAGTTATAAGTAAGATTCAGGGAAGACGTTATCCAAATACGCACTCAGATCTACATGCAGCACAAGAAAAGGCGATTTCAGTTAAATATCCTTTACAAACATTTGAGGATTTGACCATTATTCCTCTTTTGCCTGATTTTTCACCTGAGTCGAAGCTGAATAACCTTTGAGCTCTCAGTAGCGGAAGGGTGGAAACAAAGAATTAATTTAATTCAATCCGTTCTCCCAGAAAGGACAAACACTACACACAATAGTGCTAGCTGACGTGGTTAGCCGTTCAGCAAGTTAGTGACGGCGTCAATGTTGTTGAACATAGAAGCTGAATGGCTTGTGTACTACCAGCCGAGAGCACAATAGCTGTGGACACACAGGCGTTTCCATGTGTCATATAGTTCCATTATTACAACTGAGTGAACTCGTAGACTCCACGATGATATCATTTCTTTTTGTGGTGATGAATCACACCTTTCTCTATGTGAGGAATGCATACATTAATGCAGATGAGCGGAAGGAAGTCCTGTAAGATTCGAATACAGTATTTGTGTTGTACTGCTTGGTACAGTCACATCGATTAAATATCTAGGCCTGACGATGCTAAACGACATGAAATGCAGCGGTAGTAGGGTAGGGGAATGGGCAACTTTACTTTATTGGGAGAATTCTTGAAAAGTGTAGCTCATCTACAAAGGAGACTCGCGCAGAACATAATGTGTCCCATTCTCGACTATTGCTCGATTGTTTGGGATCTCTATCGAACTGGATTAAAGGAAGACATGGAAGCAAACAGAGGTATCTACTTGATTTCTTATCGGTAGGTTAAATCAACTCACGTATGTTACGGAAATGAACCCCAATGGGAATCAGTGGAGGAAATGGGACTTTCGTTTTGAGAAACACGAGTGAGAAGGCTTGGAGAATCGTCATTTGCTATAGATTGTGGAATTATCCTCTGTCATCAACATACACCGTGTGTAAGGACCACGATGACAAGATAAGAAAGATCATTGCTTCTACGGAATCAAATAGACCGAGTTTCTCTCTCGCTACGTTCGCAAGTAGAAAAGGAAACGGTACGACTTACAGTGGTACAAGATATCCTCCAGCTTTCACCTTTTGGTGGCTTGTGGGCTATGTATATAGATGTAGATATGGCTGGCATGCGGACAAGACGGCAGTCATCCGGTGCTGTCCAGCACTTGCTCTTCGGAGCATAAGGCTCTCTTTCATCTGAACGTCCCAACACACATCTTATTAATCAAGGTGTGACAATCTTATTTCCCTGAGACCGATCACTACACCCCCTACGAACTGTTATGTGAATTTTATTTTCAGGGGCGACGGTGGGACTTGCAGACACTTTCATATTTCCACTTTGCCGATTATTCAGTATTTAAGTGTGTGACTGGATTGAACTTTCCGTTTCCAGATGGAAGGGTGTTTTTGAGCCGAAACATCTGCCCATGCCCACTCTGTGACGTTCTAATATTCCACTGCTAGTACATAGTACTATACATCCTCTCTGTTTGGATTTCCTTTTTGGGCGGGGGGGAGGCGGGATTATTCAAATTTCCCAAACTTTAATACTCACGCAGTATCTGAAGAATTATTGCGGATCTTCTCTTATTAACATTTGAAAATGGGCTAATTCATTGAATATTGTAGGTAGAGAGATAAAAATTGACGCACATTCACACGTGTCTTAAATGACATGGGGCTTTATTGAAACCAAAAAGGAGATAAAATATTGGCCAACAGATGGCGCTGGACAACAACACGTCAGTGACGCCACATGAGATTATATGCTGTAGTGAGAGAGAGTAGCAATCATTCCTAACCTGGCTGGTAGACACCTGCTGTAAGGTACAACTTTTATGGAGGATGACGCTCCATCCTACATTTCTACACGTGTGATAGACCTCTTTCGCAATCGCTGAGATGCTACGTCCGTCCGTATTGGGGCCCCAGGACCTCAGACCTCAATCCGTGTGATTATTGGTTGTGGGAGGGTGCTGAAGTTGCTAGACTACTGCGATCGTCCGGTCTCATTAGGGTCGCTAAAAGACATCTGACGGCAGTTTCTCGCCATACCTATTGATACGTTGCACAGTGCTTTTCACAATATTGTCCCTCGACTACAAAAATTGTTGACGAATAACGGCCGACATGCCAATCGTTTGTTATAAAGAACATCGCCTTTCCTAAAATTCAGTTGTTAATGCTAATTATTGTTTCTGTATCATATGAAGCTCCATCTGTTAGTCATTTTGTACAGTATTTTCTTTATTTCATTTTTTGGCTTCAATAAAACCCCACGGCATTTGAAGCACGTGTGTCAATTTTTGTCTGGCTACCTACGTTATTCTGCGAAATATTGAATTTTCTAATGTCAGCGATATTTGAGTCAACCTGTATTTCAAGTGCATCGCTGTAGGCTTACTGTTTGCTCTTTTCTTATGGAACTCCTTAAAATATTTTCGCTCAGCGTGTTATTTTTAAATATATTGTCCAGTGTGAATCACAGTCAATGACATATACAATGTTCAAATAATTTAGGGAAATGCAACCCGTGACGTCTTCGGCAGCCGCTGATATTTCGACAGGAGCACGCCAATTTTCAAAGCAAGACTGTACCAAGAAAGCGCTGCAAAAAGGAATTTAAAATCTCGATTTTCAGAGAAATTCCGGAAAGATAACACGCACACACACTGTAAACAGTATCGCTATCACTAACCAATGACGACCGACGTTAGAAATTATCGATAGTGGAATTAATGATCAACGAGTGAGGTACCGTAAATTATTTCCCCTGTTTTTGGCAAGGGAGAGATGGTTCAAATGGTTCTGAGCCCTTTGGGACTTAACATCTGAGGTCATCAGTCCCCTAGAACTTAGAACTACTTAAACCTAACTATCCTAAGGACATAACAAACACCCATGCCCAAAGTAGGATTCGAACCTGCGACCGTAGCGGTAGGCGGTTCCAGACTGAAGCGCCTAGAACCGCTCGGCCACAGCGTCATGCCAAGGGAGAGAGCAGGACTCCATGCAGAATTTAATCAAAAACCTCTCATCTCTATAAGGATTCTTTCTGATTTCATTTCAGCGGCTTACTACTATCTCAATAATCAGAGACGGGTTTTGTTGTTAATGTCCTGTATGGAATTCTGCTCTCTCCCTTCTCGGAAAACAGAGGGACAGAGTTTATACTACCACAACCGTAGATTAATAATTTCACTATTGATAACTTCTGACGGTGGTCGTCTTTAGTTTAAGATGGCGCTAGTGTTTATAGTGCGTATTATCTTTCCGGAATTTCTCTTCAGGCCGAGGTTTTAATTTCCCTTGCACAGCGCTTACTTGCTGCAGTTTTACCTTAAAAATGCCAGGGCGTGCGCCTGTCTAAATAACAGCTAGTGTTGTATACATCGGGATAAACTCAGGACACACAAAGGCATATACAGTGTAACAGTCTAGAAAATTATTATAAAACCTGACATCGTGAGATACTACGTGTTCTGACAGAAATCAGTGCTGTACACGCACAATATTTCGACAACTTGATCCATTGTCCTCATCGGGTGCTCCCTGGGAGGAATGTGTTCGTCGTTAGGGTGAATAGTTGAAAAAATAAATATATAAACATGGAGAATTAATATTTTCCCTGTTATACAATCGCAAAAAAACAGAAACTGTTGATAGCAGGCCTCTTTTTAAATGACGCAAGGCGTCGAACACACCAGCAGCCCAGTGGGGATTTTAACCTGCAGTTTTTGTAGGGTGCAGGTCAGTCCAAAGATCGTTCTGTGATGTTTTGAAGGAGTTTTGCATACCGTGAGTTGTTCTTCCTATTTGGGTTACCGTGGATGCCAAACTGAATATTTATTTCAAAGTGACCAAGTGTCTCTCGTTTCTAAACATCTTGACGGTGAGTGCGTTGTGGACGTCCCAGTTTGCCAAGAAGACAACTGTCGTGTTTTCTTCATCAGGTAGCAACTGACGAAGGCAACGAGTCATGGCATCAAATTAGTGTACTTGGACGAGACTGATTTTTATTAATTTTTTATTTATTTATTGTTCCGTGGGACCAAATTAAGGAGAAGTCTGCATGGTCATGGAACGAGTAGATACATGAAATTATAACACGATAGTAGAAACAGGTAAAAAGAAATATAAGAAACATGTTCAAGCGACAAGTCGTAAGTTTAAATAAAAAAATCAACAATGTAACACTGGAATTGGCTTAATTTTTCAGCTCTTCCAGGAGCTTCTCGACAGAATAGAAGGAGTGAGCCATGAGGAAACTCTTCGGTTTAGACTTAAAAGTGTTTGGGCTACTGCTAATTTTTTTTAGATCTTGTGGTAGCTTATTGAAAATGGATGCAGCAGAATACTGCACTCCTTTCTGCACAAGAGTCAAGGAAGTGCATTAAACATACAGATTTGATTTCTGCCTAGTATTAACTGAGTGAAAGCTGCTAACTCTTTGGAATAAGCTAATATTGCTAACAACAAACGACATTAAAGAAAATGTATACTGTGAGGGCAATGTCAGAATTCCCAGACTACTGAATAGGGGTCGACAAGAGGTTCTCGAACTTACAGTACATATAGCTCGAACAGCCCGTTTTTGAGCCAAAAATACCCTTTTTGAATCAGAAGAATTACCTCACAAATTAATACCATACGGCATAAGCGTATAAAAATATGAGAAATAGACTACTTTTCGTGTTGAACTCTCACTTGTTTCAGATACTGTTCTAATGGTAAATAAAGCAGCATTTAGTTTCTGAACAAGATCCTGAACATGGGCTTTCCACAACAGCTTACTATCTATCCGAACGCCTAGGAACTTTAACTGTTCTGTATCGCTTATAATATGCCCATTCTGTCTAATCCAAATATCGGTTCTTGCTGAACTGTGAGTTAGAAACTGTAAAAACTGACTCTTACTGTGATTTAGCATGAAATTATTTTCCACAAGCCACGAACTCTTTTCATGAACTGCATTATTTGATAGTGTTTCAATATTACACACAAGATCCAGCACAACCAAGCTGGTGTCATCAGCAAACAGAAGACTCCACACGTCGAACCAGTCACGTGACCATCCAGCTGCTCCCGTAATTCGCGTCAGCGAATCTGTGTGTATGCGCCAGGAGGTTCTAGGGTATCAGTGTCGTAAGACGGTTCGATGTAATCACCTAACTGAATCGCAGAGAGAAGCTATCGAGTTTGGGCATTCCTTTGACCACACACTGAATGAAGTTGCCCGATTTGTTTGTGTATCGACGCTGACAGGATAGGACATCGGGTCTAGAAGGAATGATGTACCACTCGCTGCCATGAAACGGGCCGTAACAACTGTGGTCATAGAACGATCAAATATCAATGGGCCAGACATGAGTGTCATGCATTGTTAATGCCTATCGGATTCAAGTCCGATAGGAATTGCTATCGTCAGTGAACAGAGGCCCATCTCGGTTCGGAACAAACACTGCGGTGAGAATTGCATGCGGCGCGGGATTAGCCGAGCAGTCTTAGGCGCTGCAGTCATGGACTGTGCGGCTGGTTGAGGCGGAGGTTCGAGTCCTCCCTCGGGCATGGGTGTGTGTGTTTGTCCTTAGGATAATTTAGGTTAAGTAGTGTGTTAGCTTAGGGACTGATGACCTTAGCAGCAAAGTCCCATAAGATTTCATACACATTTAACCTTTTTTAGAACTGCATGAAGTAAATATTCTGAATTGCTGACAGCGGCATATAAAACTGCAAACGTACGAGGGCGTGCTGAAAAGTAAAGCCTCCGAATTCTTTGTTCTCTTCTCAGCTTCGGTTGAGGTATTACATGTCACACATATTACTCGCCCGATTTTCGGACATGGCTGACGCAAATTCCGACCGTCTGTCGGTAGAGGCCTCGCAATTGTAGCGACTAAGATGACGTTGTGTAAAGTAAGTATGTCTGAGCGTAAGAAACGACGTCCCACAATCGAATTTCTAAGATCAGAGAAAGTATCTCCAATTGAAATCCATAGAACACTGATAGATGTGTACGGTGATTATTGTGTCTACATTACATCAGGAATGAGCGACGTTGGCTTTTTCGTGCTCGCAATGAAGGACACGGTGGAGCTAAACTCAATTTCTGTGTCAGATGTTGAAGTGACGACCGCGACGGTGACCGACGACACTCATCACAATCGGGTTGTTGAACTCGTCAGTCAAAACAGTCGCAGACGCAGGTAAGTGTGGCATCTCACAACTGTGCACTCGGTGGGTACCTCGAATGCTCACTGCTACATGAAACAGAGGAGACTTGACATCGGTCAGCAATTTCTTTTGAGTTTTCAGCTTAACGGTAATGGCTTAACAATATTGTAACAGGTGATGAAAGCTGGGTTCTTCATTTTCACCCCGAAAACAAGAGAACATCAGTGGAGTCCCCCCACAAAGGACCAACGACGCCAAAAGACTTCAAGACCATGCCATCAGCACGCAGAGTCATGCTCATACTGTTTTGGGATGTTCGAGCTGTGGTGCATTTGCGATTGATGCCCAAAGGCAACACCATAAACTCTGCAAGATACTGTGAAATCCTCAGAAAAGAGAACTCACGGATTCGAAGAGTTCGTCCACACATTGAGCACACTCTCCTTCAGCATGACAATCCCACAAACGAGCGCTGTGACATCCGCAACAGTCCGAAACTTTAAGTTCACTGTCTTCGATCATCTCTCATACAGTCCCAAGTGGGGCCCAACCCAGTATCATCTATTTGCAGACCTTGAAGAATCCTTTCGAGGAATTCGCTGTGACAGTGATGTAGCGTTGCAAGAGAGGTGAGGTTGTGCCTCCGTCAACAGTGTCAAACATTCAACAGTGATGATATCAACAAACTAGTCCCTCGTTGGGGAAATGTATTTGTCGCTAGGGTGACTAGTGGAAAAATAAATATGTCAGCATGAAGAATAAATATGAAGACTGTTATACGGTGGCCGAGATACACCGTCGAGCTCACCAACAGCCCAATGACGATTTTAACCAGCAGTCTGTGTAGGGTATAGGTCAGAGTATAGATCGTTCTGTGATGTTTTGGGAGCGTCATCAGTACCGTAAACTGCGTCTTCACATTTAGGTTACCGTGAACGCCAAACAGAATATTTATTTCAACGCTAGTGGAGACCAAGAGCCGTTATTTTCCCGCCATTTTCACGGTAAGCGTGAAAGGAGACTGCCTTATTTGCCATGTCGATTTTCAGGAAGTACTGTTGTTCAGGCTTAATGAAGCGTAGTTTAACTTCTTCTCATTTATAAGTCATGAAATTCAGTTTCTCATTTTAAATCCTTTACCTTCATGAATGGGTTTTCAACACTCGCACTGTACATCACAAGATGCAGAAGCATCTTCATGAAAAGTGAAAATCGGTAAGATACCGTCTTGTATTGCACACCGAATGTACGGCAAATGGATTTGGTTTCGGACAGTCAGATCAATGTTCCTAATTGTAACAGGTTGCAGAAGAGGCGAGCGTTCCGTGCCCACAGGTAGGCTAACAAATTTAATTGTCATCAAAGTTCATCTCCATAGCAATGCACAGTGATTGCCAGAGTATTATTTGCGAAAATAATAGATCAGTTGAGATGCTTAATACCAGTAGAAGATCTCAGTAAAGTCATATCTTGTGAGTTTTCAAGTAATTTTATCAGAAAACTACATGCGTCAAAATTTATGATAAAAAAAAGTGGTTCAAATGGCTCTGAGCACTATGGGACTCAACTGCTGCGGTTATCAGTCCCTTAGAACTTAGAACTACTTAAACCTAACTAACCTAAGGACATCACACACATCCATGCCCGAGGCAGGATTCGAACCTGCGACCGTAGCAGTCGCACGGTTCCGGAATTTATGATCATTTGCTGTGTAAATAAATTAACGGTTCTGGTACAATTATCGTTTGCAAGACTAAAGATAAACAATATTCTGGGCCAACATTTTAATCTGAGTCGTTTGTTCTGCAGTCAGATGTAAATATCATAGTAGACCCATCGCTCTCTCGCAGGCGAATTGTTTGATTTACTGACTAGTTTTACGTATTCAGACATCAAAGTGAGTTTTACACATTTTTCAGGTACCAAACAGACGCTTACAAATAGCCGTTCGGAAGTTTTAAGAGTATCCTTTCAACGGTGTTGTGGACGCTCCAGTCTGCCAAGAAAACTGTCGTGCTCACACGCCCTTTTAACCACACTTATCCCGTTCAACAAATACTGAAAAAATCACATCGCGCGTCGAGTGACCCACTAAATCACCCCATCGTAGTCAAGTTCAAAATGTCTCCGACTGTTCGAAGTAGGGAGTGAACATAGCATTAATCACCATAGCTATTCGGTAGCTATACGGGCTGTAATCATCAGTGGTTGGCTTCAGCTGGATGTGACGTCTCTGGAGAAACGTGTTGACTTTCGTCCTTGACGAAGTAGGGCGCTGTTACACAGTACTAGGGTCATATGTACTTGGCGGTGACTAATATTTCGCCCTGTGTGCTGATGTGAAAGTTCATCTTACTAGGGGTTAACCAGCAAAATAGGTTTATAAATATGAGCACAGTTTTAATCAGCTACAATTGTCACAATATTCGACTGTGGTTTCAAGGAAATTGAATTTCTTCGTGAGAGTTTGATAATGGTTCCTGAACTCCTTATTATCACTAGTGCAGTACCTTTCACCGGAAAAAGCTGCCTCTCTGGCCAAGACTTCAGAAGGTCCACGGTGTATTGCCGTAGACTCGTATAAGCCGCTTCCAACTCAGACGATGATAAAGAATTTCATTTCCAAAACTGTGCCGGAATATAGAGGGCAGGGGCAGCATACTCATTCTGACAAGTGTCCTACTTGCAAATTTGCTGAACTACTTCGCAGCATTGTAGGCACTCCCTTAAGGAGTGTGCTGGAAACTTTTAGTGCTTTCTCAAACATAACTGGTTCCACTACGTCTTCCACATCAACACACTGTTTTCAGCTACGGTTTGTGGCAATCCTTCTCCGCCGCACATTCCCCTGGCGTTTTAATCGTTTTGTTTTCATCTGGACTATTCGACCTTTGAACTGCGTTTTATTAAGTGTATACAGGGTGTTTCAAAAATGACCGGTATATTTGAAACGGCAATAAAAACTAAACGAGCAGCGATAGAAATACACCGTTTGCTGCAATATGCTTGGGACAACAGTACATTTTCAGACAGACAAACTTTCGAAATTACAGTAGTTACAATTTTCAACAACAGATGGCGCTGCGGTCTGGGAAACTCTATAGTACGATATTTTCCACATATCCACCATGCGTAGCAATAATATGGCGTAGTCTCTGAATGAAATTACCCGAAACCTTTGACAACGTGTCTGGCGGAATGGCTTCACATGCAGATGAGATGTACTGCTTCAGCTGTTCAATTGTTTCTGGATTCTGGCGGTACACCTGGTCTTTCAAGTGTCCCCACAGAAAGAAGTCACAGGGGTTCATGTCTGGCGAATAGGGAGGCCAATCCACGCCGCCTCCTGTATGTTTCGGATAGCCCAAAGCAATCACACGATCATCGAAATATTCATTCAGGAAATTAAAGACGTCGGCCTTGCGATGTGGCCGGCCACCATCTTGCATAAACCACGAGGTGTTCGCAGTGTCGTCTAAGGCAGTTTGTACCGCCACAAATTCACGAAGAATGTCCAGATAGCGTGATGCAGTAATCGTTTCGGATCTGAAAAATGGGCCAATGATTCCTTTGGAAGAAATGGCGACCCAGACCAGTACTTTTTGAGGATGCAGGGACGATGGGACTGCAACCTGGGGCTTTTCGGTTTCCCATATGCGCCAGTTCTGTTTATTGACGAAGCTGTCCAGGTAAAAATAAGCTTTGTCAGTAAACTATTTGCTGCCCACATGCATATCGCCGTCATCAATCCTGTGCACTATATCGTTAGCGAATGTCTCTCGTGCAGCAATGGTAGCGGCGCTGAGGGGTTGCCGCGTTTGAATTTTGTATGGATAGAGGTGTAAACTCTGGCGCATGAGACGATACGTGGACGTTGGCGTCATTTGGACCGCAGCTGCAACACGGCGAACGGAAACCCGAGGCCGCTGTTGGATCACCTGCTGCACTAGCTGCGTGTTGCCCTCTGTGGTTGCCTTATGCGGTTGCCCAACCTTTCCAGCACGTTCATCCGTCACGTTCCCAGTCCGTTGAAATTTTTCAAACAGATCCTTTATTGTATCGCTTTTCGGTCCTTTGGTTACATTAAACCTCCGTTGAAAACTTCGTCTTGTTGCAACAACACTGTGTTCTAGGCGGTGGAATTCCAACACCAGAAAAATCCTCTGTTCTAATGAATAAACCCTATTGTCTACAGAACACTTGCACGTTGTGAACAGCACACGCTTACAGCAGAAAGACGACGTACAGAACGGCGACCCACAGACTGCGTTGTCTTCTATATCTTTCACATCACTTGCAGCGCCATCTGTTGTTGAAAATTGTAACTACTGTAATTTCGAAAGTTTGTCCGCCTGAAAATGTACTGTTGTCCCAAGCATATTGCAACAAACGGTGTATTTCTATCGCTGCTCGTTTAGTTTTTATTGCCATTTCAAATATACCGGTCATTTTTGAAACACCCTGTATATATGTGTGTGTGTGTGTGTGTGTGTTGAAGTTATTTTCATACAAGCTATACCTGTGGTCTTGTTGCATAGCATGGCATCTTCGCCTTTAATGTATGCAACAACTAAGATAATTCGCTATCTGTCGACTGTGTTATGCATTACAGTAGCAGGTAACCCCTCAGAAGGACGTGAGTACGGCTGCCACACTGTTGTCTAGCGATGTACACAGACAGCAGTTTTCAATTGTGCACGTTGTATTCACCCAAGCACATTCAACGCAAAATCCTAATCTAGTGCAAGTTGCTAGGGCAATATGTTTGGTCCAAGAACAATTTACTTTCCGTCGTATTGCTACAGATATCAGTGTATCTCCAGCTGTCATCAATAGATTGTAGGCACGCTACAGGGAGAAATTTCAGTATACAAGCTAGACAAGGTTGCCGACGCATTCCAACCCCCACGTGAAGACCAATATCTGGCCATCTACAGCGTCATACGTCTACCGCCAGAACACTGTAAGACCATCACAGAAGGGTCACTGGGGCCGTTGTGTCGTATCAGCCTGTACGGACCAGGTTACGAAAGCGGGTTTTAAGACCCGGATGTCCTGTTCGAGTACCCCCGATTCACACTCGCAGCTAGCCTTCGATCCTACCGTTCATACATTAATTGGCAGCTTCGCCACTGGCGAAACATGCTGTTTACAGACGACTCCTGAGTTCTGTAGTGCAAGATGATGACAGTGTTGATGTATGGAGACGCCGTTGTGAACGGTAAATTTCAAATGATGTGTAGGAAATTCTGAGTTTTTGTTATTTTGAAGTGAGGGTTCAGTATTGACAGCTATACGGATGCTATTATTGTCCATGGATTGCCTTAGCGCGAGGTAAGATATCGAACACATCCTGTTGGACCTCGTGGTGGTTGCTGCATACGATTCTGGAAGGAATTCCTTTTAATATACAATAATACCAGGGGCTATGTGGCGGACGAAACAAGGGATGTTTTGAGAAACCTGGAAATTTAGGCAATGGAATGGCGAGTTTTCTCAAGTACTCTACATGAGTAATGAGGACAGGTTGTAACACTACGCTACTGCGCACGATACTTATTAAAGCCTGTACTATGGTATGTTGACGGGCTTCACCTTATAAGAAAGGATTTCGGTATATATGTTGACCGCGTGTACCTGAATGGAGGCAAAGTCAGACTTTCACCCACTCAGTAACAACAATGATACGTCAAGCAAGTCTGAAGTGCAACTAGACGTTAGGACGGACAAGAAACAACACAGCAGATGCTACCAAATTGTTAATAATACGGTCGCCAGCCTAATTAGGCATTAACTAAGTTTCTTCCCAGTACATGTTCATGTACGTTCATACAAAACAACACGTAATAACACTGCATAATATGGTAAATGTTTGAACCAGAAAATCTACTGAACTAATAATTTCCATTTCTGTACTAATATGGACAAGCCATAAATACACAACAATACACTATAATGTTTACTACAAACTTCGTACTGTCTATTGATCTGATTGAAATCGGGCATAGGTTACCCTAGAAATAGCACTTTCGAAACACACACACAATGTCAATTTTGAAAAAGGTAAAACACTAATAAATTTTGGATTTACATTGACTTTAACTTTGCTGTTCAAATCAGTTCAGTACATTTCAGAATTTAAATGAATAGAAAAGAAAAGGGGGTGGACCCTGAAACTGTTATGATCACTGTACTGAAAATATTGATTGAAGGATTCATTAAGCACTCAAGATTTCCAATAGGTGAGTTACTACTCTTTTCAGCTTATTTCTTGCTCATTTAATTACCATTTTATCTGCCTCAAATAATTAAACTTCATTACTAAACCACTTTCAAAATTATCTTCCAACTTTGTCGGACCTATATTGTTCGTTTATTATTTCATTAACAACAAAGTTCTTTAAACATCATTCTAACATAGGTAGGTCTGCCGGTAATAATTATTAACATAAACTCTAAATCTTCATCTCGGGACACTCGGATTGCACAACATGTGGAAAGGACCCTGTCTAGGTTAGTGATTAGGATAATTAAATGATAGGACTGTTCTGGTAAAAGTTAAGTTGTTATTGAACAGTAAGGAACAAACGAAACACTGGTCCACACGAATACGGTACTAATAGTTTCAACCTGTTCGTACCGATGTGGCGGTTGGCGGACGGCGAGATGGCGAGGCGCAGAGCACACATACAATCACAGCTATGGCTCTTGATGTATCGGCACTTTACTTCTTCATAGCGTCGCAACATTTTTCCATTTAGTGCCTATGGAATTTTGCCATGCTGTATAGTCGTCGGAAATGGCACATCCGAGGCTCAACGAAATCACGTTTTCCAGGAGGGCCTCCTCGATCCAGGATGTGTTGCTCAGACCGATGCCCAACTCTGACTACTACTGCTGAGCCCGTTATGTCGTGCAGCGCCCGTGTGCATTTTCCCGCGCTCGCCTGCCATCCACCTTTTACCGTGCCCCTACAGACTGGGTATTCACCAACGGTTTTGCATTCTACATTTCCTAATACATTGCCTACGTATGGACCAGGCGCACAATTACAACTTTAACATCTTACAACAGTTTCAACATTTCTTACATTTCCATTTTGTTATAATATTGCTTGCAATTTGACATAAACATTAATATTCACATCGAAAATTGTTTACAGTTCCTTTAACATAATGGCATGAAACAAAAAAGAAATGAAATCAGCACATCGATTACACTAATTTATCGAAAGTCAGAAGGAAAAATTATTGAATGTACAATAGTATAGCGTTAGTGTTGTTACACATGCCCCTGTTTCCTGTAAATTTCACTAAGTGCAAATTTGATGGGAACACTAAATTTTTCATTTATACAGTGGTTCTGCATCTTTATGTGAATGTCCCAAAAAATTTTATACCACAAACTTCCTTTCACTCAGATTATATAGGTCTACACTTTTTAGCATATCGAGAACAGTTACTTATCATTTACTTAAGTGCCTTTGGCACAGTCCAACCTCCTATCACAACATTATTTAAATAGCAAATTACTCATTTTTACTAAATTTCTCAAAGAAATAATTTCAAAATCTGGAACACAAATATTTAACTACAAAAGCAAATGCAAATATCTATATACACTATAAGACAATTTGTTGCTGCTTGCTTGAATGGAAGTCCATTTCCTTACTTACCAAAAAAAAACACAAAATAATATTTAGAAAAATCACCACATATATTTGCTGCCTATTATTCAGATTTGGGCAGTCCATTTCGCATCATTTTACCACATAACCTGTACCACACTTACAATTCTCCATTAACTATTTATCTGCCCTCATTGGTGTATGGCAGCCCCTTATATTATGACTCATATACTGCCTACTTTGGTTTTTGACAGTCCCATCTTTTGTCTGGCTTACAGCATTTGCTATTTCTTTTCAGCCCTTTTCTCCATACATCTTTACATTTACAGTACATTTGGTAATCTGAAACACACATAAGTACATTAGCACACTGATATTGGTATACATATATTTACAAAGATTAGATACATTTGGAATAAAATAGTTTCAGCAAAGGATACAGCACATTTACTGCAGATTGCTTTCTGAGTGTACTTAGGTCACTCACTCCTAGGAACATACAGTTTCAGGTCCACAACATTTCTTACACCTAAATGTTTTTTGGATTTTGGGTAGATCAGGTAGTAAGCATTATCGTTTGGAATGTTCTGTATTATATATGGCCCATTGTAAATATATTTAAATTTGGAAATTTCATGGTTCAGTTCACTAGACTTTTCGTGGGTTTTTAAAACAACATAATCCCCAATTTTAAATTTTGAAACTTTCAGATTTTTATCATGTCTTTTAGATCTAGATTCAGCTTTTTGCTTTGCCCTTTTGCTTTTGACTCAACCCCAAACTTGTACAAGGTGGAAACTCTAGTTTTTCCTCAATTAAACTTTTACTTCTGCTGCCTAACAAAATTTCTTCCGGTGCGAACCCAGTAGAATCATGATGTAAGGTGTTCATGACATTCTCCAAGTCCAATATAAATCTGCCCCAGACTCTAAATCATCCCACTTCCCGTTTTTTCCGCAACGCACCTTGTCGACTGTGACCCCAGATACGTTCCTGACCTGTAAACCATTTATATCTGGTGGCTTTTTAGGTTTGTGGGGTTCACAGTCTTTACTTACTTGAACTCGTTGCAAAATAAACACTGAGTCGTCCGGTGGCTCTTTCTTTCTTTGATCAGTCTCAACATCTGGTTTTTGTTTTGAAACTACGTCATCATTAGGTACAATATTGCAATTAGCTGTACCCCCATTAATTTCACTAGTACCGAAATATTCGTCATCTGAACTATCGTCAGAATCCGACCATTGCCGGCCGGAGTGGCCGAGCGGTTAAGGGCGCTACAGTCTGCAACAGCATGACCGCTACGGTCGTCGGTTCGAATCCTGCCACGGGCATGGGTGTGTGTGATGTCCTTAGGTTAGTTAGGTTTAAGTAGTTCTAAGTTCTAGGGGACTTATGACCATAGCAGTTGAGTCCCATAGTGCTCAGAGCCATTTGAATTTGAATCCGACCATTCTGGATCGCCTTCAGGTTCTAACATAAAAGCTTTTCTGAGACAGGCACTAAGTTCTCCCTCCGCATATTTGTCAGGCTTTAATTTTAATTCAATATCATCTTTTGGCAAATCGGCCTCATTATCAGCTTTACTCACATCGACTGTTACTTTATATTTAATGTAATCCTCGTGGACTACAATTAATTTCATGTAATCACCTGCCTCATCCCCACGGTGCCTTTCGGTAGCAGCTTGTACTGTTGGCGGATCATTAACGGAAGTTACTTCCTAGTCTATGCTGAAGATTTCATCCTCCAATTCCTTTCTATCATTAACCTTCGACCTATTGGCAGCACGCATACTTTGCGTGGCGCTATTTACTCTCTCCTCTTTAAACTCGGGCCACGTCACCTTATCGACGTCCCTACTATCTCCTTTTTCACTAATTAACTTCCTTGCTTCATACTCCTTAAAATCCTCCCACTCACATTGCTTGAGGCTCTTGTACAGATCGTCGATCTGCACACGCCAATTACTTACTTCCGCTAATTCATTCTCGCCTTTTACTTTATTGCTAACACTGCTAACCGCAACTCTCTGTGTATCCACAGTTTCATCTATTATTTCCTTCGCCACGGAATTACCACTCGTAATGTATTCACCAGCTCTTACAGCAATTTTCGTATCTAATGCTGCGGCATTGCTAGCGGCTTCTCTCTGAACAGCTGTTCAGCTAGGCTGGGCCGTTGCCCTCTGGTGCTCCACTCGCCTGTTAACATGTATCGCTTTGCATGGCGAAGATGACTCATTCGCGCTCGCACCTGACGCTTGTTCCGCAACAACACGTTGCGTCGTTCCACGCCTGTCTCTAACCTGTCTCATAACTTTACTGTCGGTCCGGTAACATTTCTTAAATCGGGGCCGGTATATACTGTCGGCTTCCGTTTGGCCCGCAACGTTCGCGGAAATCAGTTTCCCGCGTCGTTAATATTTTGCGCCGTGTACCCTCTACCGCGACCTGAATAACTTCCTCTTCCTCAACCTCTACCTCTCTGCATCATATTGACGCGAAACCCATCGCCGTCATTTCTCTCGTCATTATTACGGTTGTTCCTGTTTCTAAAATTTTGATGATTGGCACGACTTTCGCGCCAATGGTCTTCGTCTTCGACCCTTTCGAGAAACGCTTGGAAGCTGCGATGATTGCTTCCCACGTATCTCTTCGAATCTTCTGGAAGCTTTTTATGTAGCTCCCATATGATTTCTGAATCGGATCTTCTTCCTCTTAAATGCGTCAACTTCCGGTACCAATATTCGCAGACATCTTTCAAAGAATTCCTGCCCCTATTATCATGATGTTTGGCCATGATATACTCGCGCCACAAATGATCCTGTTTTTGTTCGGACCAATATTCTTCCATAAATTTTTGCTTAAAATCTTCGAACGTCATTCGTTCGGTATTCATATTAATTCCCCAGCGCTTAGAGTCACCTGCTAAGGCGCTAATTACTACATCTATCTTCTCCTGATCAGACAAGTGTTCAGGAAATATCCTCTCGCAATTTTTTATGAAATCTAACGGATGCCATCCGTTACGTTTCTTGGCGGGATCAAAGCGTTCCTCACCTTTTAACAGCTTCGTAAGTGGTATGCCACTACAGACAACACCAGGTCTATCTTTAATTTTACTCTCAAGATCGAAAATTTTGCCTTGAATTTTCGAAGTATTTTGTTCACATTTTCGTACACATCTGGCAACTTTCTCACCTAAATCTCTTTCAGTGTCTGAAACTGCCTATTTCAATTGTGAGATTCCGTGTTGAAATTCGTTTACGATCTCAGTTTTAAGACCGAAAACTTTTTCGTCTATATTTGTTTCAACCAGAGGCTCTACTTTCTCTTTGATGTTGAGGATTTCAACGTCAAATCTACTGATAATGTTGTCAATTTCCCCCTGCATAGTATCCATATTCTTGTTAATTGTATCACTTTTAAATTTCATAGTATTTAGTACAGAGCTTAAACTACCCACTTTTTGTTCTACCTGTTCTATTTGTTTACTAATTTTGATTCCCTGTTCTTCGACCTGTGCTTTAATCTGATCACTTTGTGTTTTGAGCTGCTGATTAACGTGTGTTTTAAGCTGATCATTTTGTGTTTTGAGCTGCTCTGCAACGTGTGTTTTAAGCTGATTATTCTGTCCCGCAATTTGTTTGGTTAATTGTTCAAATAAATCGTTCATGTTTAAAATTTTCACACTGTTTTGTTCTACGGAATCTGTGTGTTCCGATCCTACTTCAAAAGATTCTTTCGGTTCTTTCTTTATCTGTGGAGAATCAAACATGTCAGTGGATTCATTCACATACCCACTATCATCTACAAAGTCACCCTCTACTTCTTGTTTTATCCCTTGCTGTGTTCGAGGCACTCTCGACATTTCAATCTGTTCGTTAACTGTTCGTGATATTGTATGTACGCCAATTGTCTTCCGCTAACGCCATCTGTTATCTGGCCGCGGAAACTCCTGCTACTCCCAGCCGCATTTTCCATTACACTCGGCACATCTACTGTTTCTACATTCTTGTCCATACTGAACGCAAATTACACCACACTACCGTACTTGACGTTCACTGCTATTTACTTTACTAATTATTATTGCAATTCGTGCCACTGAACATCCACTGTTCGGTATTCACATTAATTTGTGACCAACAACAACTGGATGTCCTGTCACGGTCGCCACTTGTAACACTACGCTACTGCGCACGTTACTTATTAAAGCCTGTACTATGGTAAGTTGACGGGCTTCACCTTATAAGAAAGGATTTCGGTATATATGTTGACCGCGTGCACCTGAATGGAGGCAAAATCAGACTTTCACCCACTCAGTAACAACAATGATACATCAAGCAAGTCTGAAGCGCAACTAGACGTTAGGACGGACAAGAAACAACACAGCAGATGCTACCAAATTGTTAATAATACGGCCGCTAGCCTAATTAGGCATTAACTGAGTTTCTTCCCAGTACAAGTTGATGTACGTTCATGCAAAATAACACGTAATAACACTACATAATATGATAAATTTTTGATCCAGAAAATCTACTGAACTAATAATTTCCATTTCTGTACTAATATGGACAAGCCATAAATACACAACAATACACTATAATGTTTACTACAAACTTCGTACTGTCTATTGATCTGATTGAAATCAGGCATAGGTTACCCTAGAAATAGCACTTTCGAAACACACACACAATGTCAATTTTGAAAAAGGTAAAACACTAATAAATTTTGGATTTACATTGACTTTAACTTTGCTGTTCAAATCAGTTCAGTACATTTCAGAATTTAAATGAATAGAAAAGAAAAGGGGGTGGACCCTGAAACTGTTATGATAACTGTATTGAAAATATTGATTGAAGGATTCATTAAGCACTCAAGATTTCCAATAGGGGAGTTACTACTCTTTTTAGCTTATTTCCTGCTCATTTAATTACCATTTTATCTGCCTCAAATAATTAAACTTCATTACTAAACCACTTTCAAAACTATCTTCCAACTTTGTCGGACCTATATTGTTCGTTTATTATTTCGTTAACATCAAAGATCTTTAAACATCATTCTAACATAGCTAGGTCTGCCAGTAATTATTATTAACATAGACTCTAAATCTTCATCTCGGGACACTCGGATTGCCCAACATGTGGAAAGGACCTTGTCTAGGTTAGTGATTAGGATAATTAAATGATAGGACTGTTCTGGTAAAAGTTAAGTTGTTATTGAACAGTAAGGAACAAACGTAACACTGATCCACACGAATACAGTACTAATAGTTTCAACCTGTTCGTATCGATGTGGCGGCTGGCGGACGGCGAGATGGCGAGGCGCAGAGCACACAATCAATCACAGCTATGGCTCTTGAAGTATCGGCACTTTACTTCTTCATAGCGTCGCAACATTTTTCCATTTAGTGCCTATGGAATTTTGCCATGCTGTATAGTCGTCGGAAACGGCACATCCGAGGCTCAACGAAATCACGTTTTCCAGGAGAGCCTCCTCGATCCAGAGCGTGTTTCGCAGACCGATGCCCAACTCCGACTACTACTGCTGAGCCCGTTATGCCGTGCCGCGCCCGTGTGCATTTTCCCGCGCTCGCCTGCCATCCACCTTTTACCGTTCCCCTACAGACAGGATATTCACCAAAGGTTTTGCATTCTACATATCCTAATACATTGCCTACGTATGGACCAGGCGCACAATTACAACTTTAACATCTTACAACAGTTTCAACATTTCTTACATTTCCATTTTGTTATAATATTGCTTGCCATTTGACATAAACATTAAGATTCACATCGAAAATTTTTTACAGTTCCTTTAACATAATGGCATGAAACAAAAAAGAAATGAAATCAGCACATCGATTACACTAATTTATCGAAAATCAGAAGAAAAAATTATTGAATGTACAATAGTATAGCGTTAGTGTTGTTACAAGGTACGACAGGGTGGCCGCCGCAACATGCGACGTAGGTGTGAGGCGGTGATAAACGTTCACGGAAAGTATGCACGTTATTGAAGCTCTCGCAGTCACTAAAAAGCACCTTGGATGACGGGATGAATGATTACTTCCACTCCGTTTTCCACTCTCTTAGATACTTCAGTTCTTGCTATGTAAATGGACGAGGATATAACGATGTCTTGTTGTTTACTTAATTTGTGAAAGATAAGGTATAATTTGGTAACATACCCACGCATCAGTTATGGCTCAGTGCTGTTTCGCAGACGCCCAAAGTCAAGTTCCCCTAATTCTTTTGAGCATACTAGTTGTCACACATTGTGTTTAAACATGTGCACATGGCATTAGTTTCTTACAGGGTAATGTCTTTTCTAGTTTATTCTTTTAAGGATTTTTCTTCTTTGCACATCGACGTTAACACTATCATTTGCATTGATATACTTCATTCAGTAATCGGCATGCTACATTATCTACTGAATAATCCGGTTCCTGAGACTATCGTTTCCCTATTTATTTCTACCTTAACACGTTGTACCTCTTTCCTCCTGAACTATTCGCGACTGATTTCGTAAACTATTCTGTATTTCCTTATCACCCTCAATTCAAGTCTCCGGTTCATCACTTATAGGTCTTGGCCAGAATCAGTATCCATACTTTGGTACATTCAGCCGTCCAGATATTCGGTACAGAAGACTTTGGAGTCATGATGATCTCCAGTTGATACTTTCACTCATCTTGTAGTCTTTTAGAAAGACTTATGTTTTTTTCCAATTTTGGCACAAATACATGAACCTAGTGTTAAACTTCATTGTTTGGTTATATTTCTTGGCCTATTACTTCGTTAGATTAATTATCTTTTCTTCTTAATACTCAAAATAGAATATTCTCAAAGACTAATATTTTAATATTTCTTTTATTCCTTCATATGTTACCTCTGTTTCACAATTTGCACTCTGCCATTAGCTTATTCATTTTTTACCATTCCCGAATGCAGACACAAAGTGGTAGTTACAATATAGTATTCCACTATACTACAATTGCTACGGTGTTAGATTACAATACTTCGAAAACGCACAACGTCCATGATGTCAAAATCTAAAACTTTACGTAAACCAGTATCGCCATATTACTAACGATGCTGCCGTGAACTGATCCGTATATGACACGCTCACAGTCATCCTTCGAATCGTCGGTGTAAGAAGCGCAGCCCTTCCGTACGATCAATCACAGTCGATAAATGAACTCGTTAACCGCAGCGCTGACCACAGTCCCAATAATGGAAGGTCACGAACAGCTGTCCTGCCTGTCGGATATGTAGGTCCTGGCTGCAAACAGTGAGAGACTTCTGCGAGATTGACAAAGATTCACTTCATCAGAGGAAATTGCAGTAAACTCTTACAGCTAATACAATGTTACAGTGTTAACTGTCAACATTTTTATTGCATAATGAATGTGATGAATCGTGATGGTTATATATGGCTAATGTGGAAGCATGAAATGTTACGGAATCGAAAAGTGTGGAATACGAACACACGCCCGGCTATACTGCCTTACGTACCTTGTCCTACTCCTACTTCACTTGAGGAGTACTGCGCATTCAAGAAGCGCCTGGTTGACTTCCCTATGCACAATAGAAGACAGTACTTCGTATCTGATTCGTCTCGAACTGAATAGGTTACGAGTATCATTAGAAATTCACACGTACCTGTAAGCAATCATATTAAACTATTATTCTGCTACACGTGTCACAGCATAAATTTGGAATGTATTTTTCCTACATTTCCATCACATTTCGTTCTTTAACATTCCCTACCTCGTACTCACAGTATGACAGAACAACAAAACTGCAATAGAGGCTTCTCCCTATTCAGTACTGAATTTAGTTTTTCTTTCTCTTTTTTCCATACCTGCAGGAAAAACTGAGTATTCTGAATTGCCAATGCAAATATTTGATAGAAAATAAATAATTATAGATTGGTTGTAGTTCTGTAGAACAGTACCTCTACGTGTCTATCGCACAAGGAACAAACATGTCCCGATTCGACCGATGTTTTAAATTTGTATTTATATCATCATGTAGTTGTTGTTGGGGTCTTCTGTGCGAAAATTGGTTTGATGCAGCTCTACATGCTATTTTATCGTGTGCAATCAAAATTGTACAGAATTCTTTTGGAACTTGGAATACCAAAGAAATATGTGAGACTTATTGAAGCGAGTTTGAAAACCACAAAAGGTAGAGTAAGCGTGGGGAAATTGGAGTCAAAAGAATTTCTAATAAAGAACGGACTTAAGCGGGGGGGGTGCCCTGTCTCCGCTACATTTAAATTTTGTACGAATGGCAGCAGGTAATTCAGAGGGTGTGGAGTTAAATGGAAATATTAAGATATTATGGAATGCAGATGATCTAAACATCATTGGCGATAGGAAAGAATCTGTAACAGCAAACGCGAATGCATTAATCAAGGCTAGTGAAGATGTAGGTCTAAGGATAAGTGAAGACAAAACTAAATACCTGGTTACTACTAGAATGCCAACAGCAGTAGATCAGGAAATGTTAAGTGTTGGAGACACGCAGTTTGAAAAAGAGAACACATTTAAATATCTAGGCGTGGACATCATTTAGAGTAATGAGATTGAATCCGCACTGAAGAAGAGATTATGGGCGGGAAATGCGTGCTACTTCTCACTGAATAGAATACTTTCATCACGGATATTGTCTAGGAATTTAAAAATTAGAATATACAAAACTATTATTCTACCAGTTATGCTGTATGGGTGTGAGACTTGGTCTCTCACTGTGGAAAATGAAAAGCCGTTTCGAGTATTTGAAAACAAAATTTTGAGGAAAATCTTCGGAGTAAAAACGGATGACATTAGCGGAAAGTGGCGAAAACGGCATGACGAAGAGGTTCACGAACTCTATTCAATCCCTGACATAATCAATATTATTAAATCACGTAGGCTGCAATGGGCGGATCACGAAGCTCGAATGGATGAGGGCAGGGCAGCGCGCAGAATGCTGGTAGGGCAATTAGAGGGAAAACGTCCTGTGGGGAGACCGAGGCGAAGATGGGAGGACAATGTGAAGGCTGATTTGAGGAGCCTAGGTATTGAAGGAGAATGGAAGGAAATAGCCCAAGACAGGGACAGATGGCGAAAATACGTTGCTGCGGTAGTGGACTCTCGAGTCCGGTATGACCAGTGAGCGTGAGTGTGTGCAAGCCTCTTTGTCTATTGCAAGTTACGTCCTTTTGAATCTGCTTACCGTATTCATTTCTTGATCTCCCTTTATAGTTTTTACAACGCCCACCCCCCTTCCACTCACAAACACACACTTCCTCCAATACTAAACTGTTGATGACTCAGAATGTGTCCTATCACGCATCCCTTCTTCTAGTCAACTTGTGCCACAAATTTCTTTTCTCTCTAATTCTATTCAGCATCTACTCATTAGGTACGTGATCTACTCATCTAATCTTCAGCGTTCTCCTTTAGAATGACATTTTTGAAACTTCTTTCGTCTTGTTGTCTAAACTGTTTCACATTCATATTTCATTTCCACGCATGACTACACTTCGTAGAAATGCATTTACAAAAGAGTTCCTAACAAATAAATCGATATTCGATGTTAATAAATTTCTCATCTTCGGAAACGCTTTTCTTGTTGTTGTCAATCTACAT
Organism: Schistocerca piceifrons; assembly: GCF_021461385.2. Classification (NCBI taxonomy): domain Eukaryota; kingdom Metazoa; phylum Arthropoda; class Insecta; order Orthoptera; family Acrididae; genus Schistocerca; species Schistocerca piceifrons. Next base: position 799,255,883 of record NC_060140.1, read on the forward strand.
TTTATATCCTCTCTACTTCGGCCATCGTAATTCATTTGGTGCTCAAATATCTAAATTCATCTACAGGTTTAAGTGTCCCGTTTCATACTGTAATTCCCTTAGCATCAACTGATTTAATTCAACTACATTCCATCATTCTTGTTTCGCTTATGACTACGTTCATTTGATATCCTACTTTCGAGACACAGTCCATCCCATTCTACTGTTCTTTCAAGTCCTTTTCTGTCTCTGACAGAAAGATAGTATCAAACGCCAACCTCAAAGTTTTTATTTTTCTCCCTGAACTTTACCACCTTCCATTACAGTTCAGGAGATCTGACGTCACACTATAAACACAGTCATCTTTGTTTTAGTTTCTAATAGAAAAATCAGCAAAATAAATACGCAGGCCACGAGGGCTTGTGACCCAGTACCTAACAAAATATCAGTATATCTTTCATTAGTCACAGAGCAGTTTTCAAATACATATTTAAATTGGGATATTCCGCCTCTTCAATAATTATACGTCAGTCGCCCCACCAATTTAAAATTTCGTAACAAATACTGTAAAATGATGTCTATGTACTGTAAAATGACGCAGAGTTGTTTTTCGCAATCCTTTATTCATTCTACGACTTAAAGTATGTAGAAACGTAAAGATGATGTTCTCTGAACTGCAATTTCAGTTTTCACTGTAATTACATGGGAAGCTCTGAATCGTTAGGAAACATGTTATCCACACACATCAAAAGAAGCTTTGCATCACCTCGGTTCCGAGAGTGGTTGGTGGGTCACATCGTCCATAAACAGCCCTTTTCACTATGTCCCAGGCATGTTAAAAAGGGTTCATGTCTGGAGAACTCGGGTCGAGCGAAGTCGTTATCCTGAAGGAAGTCGTTCACAAGATGAGGACGATGGGGGCGCGAATTGTCGTCCATGAAGACGAATGCCTCGCCAATACGCTGCCGATATGGTTGCACTATCGGTCGGAGGATGGCATGCACATATCGCACAGCCGTTACGGCGCCTTCCATGGCCACCAGCGGCGTAAGTCGGCCCCATATATCGCCCCCCCCCAAAACAGAAGGGAACCTGCACCTTGCTGCACTTGCTCGACGGTGTTCAGCCTGACCGGGTTGCCTCGAAACACGTCTCCAACGATTGTCTGGTTTAAGGCATATGTGACACTCATCGGTCAAGGGAACGTGATGCCAATCCTGAGCGGTCCATTCGGCATGTTGTTGGGCCCATCTGTACCGCGCTGCATGGTATCGTGGTTGCAAAGACGGACCTCGCCATGGACGTCGGGAGCGAGCCTATTGCGCATAGTTTGAGTCGTAATACGACGTTCTGTGGCTGCACGAAAAGCATTATCCAACATGGTGGCGTTGCTGTCAGGGTTCCTCCGAGCCATTGTCCGTAGGTAGTGGTCACCCACTGCACTAGTAAACCTTGGGTGGCCTGAGCGTGGAATGTCACAGTTCCTGTCTGTGTCTCCTCCATGTCCGAACAACACCGCTTTGGCTCGCTCTGTGACGCTTGGACGCTTCCATTGTTGAAAGACCTTAATGGCACAAAGTAACAATGCAGACGCGATTGAACCGCGTTATTGACCGTCTAGGCATCGTTGAACTACAGACAATACTGGCCGTGTACCTCCTTCTTGGTGTAATGACTGGAACTGGTCGGCTGTCGAACCACCTACGTCTAATAGGTGCTGCTCATGCACGGTTGTTTATTTCTTTGGACGGATTTAGTGACATCTCAGAACGGTCAAAGGGACTGTGTCTGTGATACAATATCCACAGTCAACGTCAATCTTCAGGAGTTCTGGGAAATGGGGTGATGCAAAACTTTTTTGTTGTATGTATGTCGAAAATTGTGAATGCGCTAGTGGCAGTTGATGAACGTTTATTTCGTGGTTGGATTCGAAGGTGCTTGGATGTTCATGCGCGAGTGCGGAGTAAATATGTGGGAAAACTAATTTGTTTGTGGAAAGAATAATAGGTTTGGCAGCAGAGAAGGATGGAAAAACTAAGGCATATGGTATTGATGTGGAGAACATTTCACTTTACAAGGAAAGACAGATGAAATCAGAACCATCTGGAAGAAGATTGCTTCACTGTTGTTGCGTTCATTAATAACAGTTCGAAAAGAAATTTATACTCCGAACATCGACGAAGAAAAGGAAAATGCAAATGGAGAAGGTCAAAGAAGAAAAACTAATTAGTAGTGAAATGGCTTATTTCAAGATCAGGAAGATTAAGAAACTGATGATAGATTATATCACTTCAATAGAACGCAGTTACCCATACATTTCTTCGAACAACAGTCCGAACTGTATTCCAGTTATGTTACACCGAAAAGAGTCTGTAAATTTTTAGTGTTCTATGGACTGATTACGGTTGGAGGCCCACCAGTATACTCTGTGCAATGAACTGTGAATTATTTTAAAATCTTAGACTAATTGGTGGGAGGATTAAGCTCACGATCATTTAGTATTCACAAAGTTATTAAATGGAAGACATTCTATTTAAAAGAGTCACTAAGACGTTATTGTTGTGAGTCGTCTTTCAATGGTGTACTGATGTCCTGTAATACTTGGGACAGGGATTTTGAACCCCTTCTCTAATTTTATTTCATTTTTTGTTACAATAGAATAATTGGTAGTGTTCCTCCTTGAAAACTGTTTTCTGCTGGCAGCATCATGAAGAACTTCACTTAGTCCAGGCAGTGAGATACGCATTTCGTTTGTGGTGAGGCGAAAGAAAATGGATAAGCAGCTTCACGCATATATGGGCAAAGATATACAAATAAATGTCAGTCATACCAGTCTACGTTTTCGGCTGTTCATCAGCGTCTGGGTGAAAGAGGTGCTTTCAAAGGACGTGAAAACAGCGAAAATTGCGTGAAAAGCATACCAACGCAACGATCTGAAGAAGATGTATGGTGTCGATGCATAAGTTCGTAACGTTTTTCCTTAAGTTTAATAAGCACAACAGATACTTATAACAGAGACATTACACATCAATAATGCATTCACTATAACAATTTACAACAGTCTGCACACTCTGTGGTAACATTCCGATTCCGCGACTGTAGAAATCACGTGGTTTTGAGGTGAAGAACTCGTCAAGCCATGTTCGGAGTGCATTTTCATCCGGAAAGGAACTTGCTTGAAGGTTGATCGATAGAGACTGGGTAAGGTGAACATCTGGGGTGCAAGATCAAATAAATAAGGTGGGTGCAGAATGACGTCTTTATAGCACTTCTTGTCAGTCTAGCAGAACGGGGAGGGCGCTATGGTGGAACAGCATCCCTTTCATAGTCTTCCTACGCGTTGTTCTTGGATTGCGTCACCTAAATCTCTCAGTTGTGGGCAATAATCGTCAGCAGAGACGTTTACACTTCGGGAAAGCAATTCGTTCTACAACACACCGTCAATATTCCACCTGATGCATAGCATTATCTTTCGTGGATGCGCGCATATCTTTGTATGGGTAACTGCTGTTTTGTTTGGACTCAGTCACTTCTGTTTTTTCCTTATGTTACCATAAATACACCTTTTCTTGTCAACAGTAACGATACAGAATAGAACGATCGGTGTTGTTCACGAGGCCCTGATGACGAGCATCAAGAAGAGATGCACATAGGGCCACCAGCTGATTTTTGTGATTTTGGTTTAAGCCGTGCTGTACCACACACCCGATTTATGAACGTTTCCTGTCATACGCAAATGTCCCACGGTAGTGGAATCATCACAGTTCATTACTTTTGTCAGCTCCCGAGTGCACTGCCGTGGATCACTGTGGATTAATGCTTTTAAACGAGATTCCCTTCACCCCATGGGGCTCGCCACTCTGCGGCGAGTTCGTGCTTGGCTACCACGGGGCCCCAGCCTTTGCAGCATCTTTTACCTTCCGTGCTGCATGTTTATCCTCTTGCTATTCTTTTTCCCCTCCCTCGGGGAACATGTCTGGGGTGTTATTGGGAATGTTCTGCATTGTCTCTCGCTGACATAAGAACAGTCGCACAACAGTTTTTCGTTCCCTTTTCCTTTCTTTGGTTCCCTTCTCCTCTCGTTCCACCGCTTCGGCGTTTCATGTTCCTCCGTGTGCGCTCCTGAAGGCTGGCCCACGTAAAAGGTGACAGGGTAACACGTAATTCCCACCCCCGGGTCGACAGGTAGGGTTCGCACATACATCTGTTACAGGCCAGACCAAGGGAGGGGTGATTGCATGAGCTGAAACCTTCCCAAATTGCCAGTTGGTTCCTCTCTCAGGTGTTCCGGAGGTGTGACCTGAAGTGTGAACAATCAGCTAAGGCGGGTGCACCCCTTTGTGAAGGAGTCCCCCAGTTGGAAGGAGCGCGCCATCGTTAACGCTGGCAATCATGGGCGATTTTCTCGCAATGAGCCATTCATCTTCCCATTCAAAGTCTACGAAACGTAACAGTAATGAGGCTAATGATTCAAAGACCCTTCCCGCTGCACTACGGTTCCTCGTGATCTCACGTACTGAAGACAGTCAGTCCTTCACCACGGTCAATCAGTTTATTATTCAGAAAGGTGTTGATGCAGTTGTCAACCCTGTGAAATCCTGCTCTTGGTTACGGAATTACACTTTGAATTTGGAGACTACTTCTAATTCTCAAGCACAACAACTGCTAGCCGTCTCGCTTCTCCACAGCTACCCTGTTCATGTTGGGGCCCATACTACTTTGAATTCTTCCCGTGGTGTTATTTACACGAGACTGCTCGACGGTCAAACCGAGGCCGAAATCCAGTCTTACCTCTCTAATCTGGGTGTCATCCATCGGATGATGAAAAATGTAAGTTCCTCCTTAGTGGTCACTCACACTCTTTTCTAACCTTTGATAAAGTAGTCCGACCGTATATTCTGAACCTTAAGTGCCGCTACGATTGTCTTCGTTTCATCCACACTACAATATCTTGTCGACTTCCTGACATGGCACTGTTGATGACTGGAAATATGTTACCTGATCGCACGAGTCTCGTTTAAAATTTTATTGAGTGGATGGACGTGTACGGGTATGGAGACTACCTCATGAATCCATGGACCATGCATGTCAGCAGGGGACTGCTCAAGCTGGACGAGGCTTCGTAGATACGACTCTGACAGGTGACACGAACGTAAGCATTCTGTCTGATCGCCTCCATCCATTCATGTCCTTTGTGCATTCCGGCCGACTTGGGCAGTTATAGCAGGAAAATGCGACTCCCCACACGTCCAGAATTTCCGCAGAGTGGCTCCAGGAGCACTCTTCTGAGTTCAAACACTTCCTCTGGCCACCAAACTCCCCAGACATGAATATTATTGAGCATATCTGGGATGACTATCAACGTGCTGTTCAGAAGTGATCTCCAAACCCACGAACTCGTACGGATTTATGGATAGCCCTTCATGATTCATGACATCATCTTCCTCCTGTACTACTTCAGATATTAATCTAGTCCATGCCACGACGTGTTGTGGCACTTCTGCGTGTTCGCAGGGCCCCTACACAATATGAGGCGGGTGTACCAGTTCATTTGGCTCTTCAGTGTACAAAGGATAGTTACACATGGTGCATATGACTGGATAGAGGAGGTTCAAAATTCTGACATAGCTGCACTGATGTTTGTAGTGTAAGTAGGCTGTTTAGGTTTTTATGTTCGCAACGTCACCTAGCGATCTGTATGAAAATCACTGGTTGGCTGACATTGTTGGAATATTCGCCATTGTAGTGTTGGGCAGTTGGATGTGAACAGCGCGTAGCGTTGTGCAGTTGGAGGTGAGCCGCCAGCAGTGGTGGATGTGGGGAGAGCGATGGCGGAGTTTTGAGAGCGGATGATCTGGACGTGTGTCTGTGGTGTCACCGCCAGACACCACACTTGCTAGGTGCCAGCCTTTAAATCTGCCGCGGTCCGTTAGTATACGTCGGACCCGCGTGTCGCCACTATCAGTGATTGCAGACCGAGCGCCGCCAAACGGCAGGTCTAGTCTAGAGAGCCTCACTAGCACTCGCCCCAGTTGTACAGCCGACTTTGCTAGCGATGGTTCACTGACTATATACGCTCTCATTTGCAGAGACGACAGTTTAGAATAGCCTTCAGCTACGTCATTTGCTACGACCTAGCAAGGCGCCATATTCAGTTACTATGTCTTCTGAACAGACAATATTGTGAATCATGTACCGTCAAGAGCAACGTTAATCATTAATGGATTAAAGTTATGTATCAAAGTAATTACGTCCGCTTTCTGGATTCTAATCCCTTGTCGTGTTCCAGACCTCATGTCAGTAAAGTTCTTCCCTCCTCACGCCAGCCTGCGTGAGCGAAAACGCGTGCGTTTCGGCCTCCTCTAGTAACACGGTGTTGGCTCTTCTGCCAACACAACAGTGTCCATCGGAGACAGTAAATTTGTAAGACTGTATGTCATGAACTGATATATATATATATATATATATATATATATATATATATATATATATATATATATATATGATGACTTTGCAACATTATTAAGGTAAATAAATTGTTTGGTCTCTATCAAAATCTTTCATTTGCTGACTATGCCTGCAAGTAGTTAGTGCCTTCAGTAGTTTGAATCTGTTATTTAGCTGACAGTATTGGCGCTCGCTGTATTGCAGTAGTTCGAGTAACGAAGATTTTGGTGAGGTTAGTGGTTCATGAAAGTTACAGGTTATTGTCAGTCAGTGCCATTCCTTTGTAGGGATTTTTGAAAGTCAGATTGCGTTGCCCTAAAAATATTGTGTGTCGGGTTATTGATGATCAGAATAAGTGAAGAGAGTAATGTCTGAGTACGTTCAGTTTTGTTGAGATGTTTGAAAATCAAATAACGTAGAAGTTTATCAGCACAGTAATTCATAAATTTTTCTAAGGGAATGTTTCAGTAGCATCGCTGCGACTACACTACGAGAGAAATCATTCTGAGTGTTGAAATTTGCGCGAAGCCAATCCATTGTTCAAGTGAAACGCGCATTGTCACATAGATTCGCCCTCTGCACAAGCAGATTTATAACCAGGATAAAAAATTCTTTGAAGTTAGTGCACATGCCAAATGAAGAGCACTGCTCGGCCACTCGAGTCTGAAGAAAACGTCGAGCGTGTCCGAGATGACGTTCACGCGGACCCCTCGGAAGTCCTCAAGACTGTGAGGCCAGGGTCTTCAACTTCCTCAAACTATGGTGCGGCGTGGTCTGAAACGAAAGCAGCATGTAGAGTTTTATACGGTGCAGTTACTGCAGCAATTGCGTCCTAGTGACCACGAAAGAAGGTACGAATGACTCATCTTTTGGAACGAATCGGGTGAAGTAAACAACCACAATGTAAGAATTTTTAAGTGACAAAAACCTGGCGTCGTCGTCGAACGTGAGAGACTCACCGAAACTGAATGTGTTTGGTGCCGTCTCTGTTCACGAACCTTATAACCCTCTTTTGCGAAGGAAACTCTGACGGGAAATCATTCTGGACATGCTGCAAAACTGGTTTTTTCCTCAAGTTCACGGAGATCCCAGTGATTTTATTTTTATGAATGACCGCGCACAGTCTCATCTGTACCTTCAGATGATGCATTGTCTTAACGCTACCACCGCACAATGTAGGGCTGGAAGAGATGGACAATAAGATCTGGTTAATTGCTTTTGGTCTCACAGGTCACCAGATGTCATACCCTTCGATTTTTTTCTGTGGTGGTACGTTTAAGAGAGATCTTTGTCCCGCTCATGCCAGCTACTCTTCAAGTGCTGAGAAATCTAATAGTTGAAGCTGTCGATTCAGTAAACGGCGACCTGTTGATTCGCGTGTGGAATAGAATGGACTACCGTTTCGATATTTCTGGAGTGACGCGTGGTGCTCAAGTTAGGTGAATGTTTTGTTGTCTGTGTGAATATAAAACTTTGGAACCTCCTCTGTCGAGTGACTTGCGCACTTTGCTTCTGTCTTTCGTAGTTTGTCTGTAAGAAACAATCGCAATCTCTCCTTTTTTATCATAAGGTGTTATAGCCCCACAATTTAGATTGGTTGGTTTTCTCACACCTTAGTATGCTTCATGCCCGATCAGTACGTCGACACCTGTGACCCACATGGGCTCATTGGCCTCTGCTATTGGTACTTTATATTTTATGACAGGCACTCTCAGTGTGTTTTTCAATGCCTTTCTGTAATTTTAATCAATGTTTCAGTTGGGGAGACTTTCATTTCGGTTATCGTGATCTCCCATCTGTATTACCCACTGCGTTTATAGTCGTCTCCACACATTTTCATTTAAAATTGTAGTCGCTAAGCTGGCCGCGGTGGCCGAGCTGTTCTAGGCGCTTCAGTCTGGAACCGCGCGACTGCTACGGTCGCAGGTTCGAATCCTGCCTCGGGCATGGATGTGTGTGATGTCGTTAGTTTGGTTAGGTTTAAGTAGTTCTACGTTCTGGGGGACTGATGACCTCAGATGTTAAGTCCCATAGTGCTCGGAGCCATTTGAACCACTTGTAGATGCTGATTCTATAGACCCAATTCATAATCCTGTATTCCTCACTGCACCTTTTCGTACGGTTATGATTTTGCCTTTCTATACCCGATTCTGCTTTTGGTACGCTCCATTCAACACACCTGACACATACGTGTTCCTTCTTTCAGCATAAGAGGTTAAGTCTGCCGCCGCATGAGTCTGCGATATGTGGAAGAGATGCGCAGGAGATTCCGTTGTGGAAATCAAATAAATCTACATAAATACGACGGCTGTGATATCGTGGTTATAAGAAGCACAATTATACTGGTAATATTGATTTTATTGCATGGAAATTTTGTTCGTCTCTAGGATGAAACTTACCCACGGAACCCACATCTGAACGTAGAAAAGTCTTACCGCGTCGTGTTTAAATTACAGTTTACTAATTTACATTATGTACAGTTTTCTTAAAACCCTTGTTTTGCAATACCCGAAAATTTATATTTATTTTAAGTCTATTTTTGTGTGTTCTCTTGATTTACGTTTGAAAACACTGTACGACCTCAAAGTAGTGAATACAAATGCTGAATTCTAAATTAAGAATTGTCCTGACATTTTCTGTTGTATGTCCGAATAATTTACTCCTACGAAGCAGCCACGGAACAAACCTAAATTTTTGAAGAAACGATATTGTGCTTATTTTAGAGTACAGCTTGGCGACCAGGACAAATCATGGTCACCACATGAAGCATGCAACTCGACAATGTACTCACGGAACAAGATAAGCATAGGCCTTCGGCGTGCTCTTGAGATGGTGCGAACAAAACAACCGTGGAACTGGCTTGTTTTTGCTTCCCCAATCTGACAGTGTATAATGTAAGATACAGGCACAATATACTCAAACCTTTTGCCCACGTCTCATAGATCAATGTCCACGTCCCAAAAAGATAAAATAATTTTTCTGCATCTACATCTGAATCAGATATCTGAAGTTGTGAATTACTTAATGGCTATTAACTTAACGATGCTCGAAACATCCACAGACATTTCAGTCAGAAAAAATTTAATGGTCTAGTTCGTGATCTTGAGCTATCAAAGAGTTCCGCAGAAAGACTAGGTTACCGACTTGATGGATAAAGTTTGCTCAGTGAAGAGACTTCATTTTTGGTACTAGAACTTTCTCCTTATTGAGAAGAAAAATATACTAGTTTTTTGTAACATCATGCAGCAAGTGATGATTATGGTGGAGGTACCTAATTATGACACTATTGAAAATAGACTTTTTATTGACCCATCAAAACGAAGTTTGAGGTGTGTCCTATCTAATAAGAATTTATATGTTACACTTCGAGTTGGTTACTGATTTACAAGGAGTCTTATAAAATTCTGGAGCTATTGTACATTATGACAAAATATTGCAATTGTGTAAAGAATTCAGTCAACACAGTCTTTTTTGGATCAACAGTGGGATTACACAAAATATCTGTGTTCCATTTCCGATTGGGACCGTACGGCAGAGGCACAACTTTGGATTAAGAAGTAGTGGCCTCAAAGACAATGGCGAGAAGGGTCAGAAAACATTAAGGTGAAGAGTCTTAATGAGACATTTGATGTTCTCTTACCTCCTCTCTATACTGAGGTCGGGCTCGTGAAACATCTGTCATGACCTAGGACATGGAAGGGCATTACCTCTCGTACAATACTGAAAAGTTCCAAGATTTAAGCAATGCAAGAGTGAAAGTACTTATATTTACAACCACGGTCGTCTGGAAGCTGTTTCATGGTGGTAGTTCTGAAAGTCAAATGAATTCGAAAGAGTTTTTTAGCATGGCAGTCGAAATGTTGTAACAACGTTTCTAGGTAATACAAAAAACCCAAGGTACAGAAACGTGGGGAACGATATGCTGAATGCATCCAAGCAACTTGGATGTAATATGAGTATCAAGGTCCACATGCTACATTCTCACTTGGACAACTGTCCTGAGCATCTTAGTGACTACAGCGGAGAACATGGGAAGAGATTCCGCCAAGATCTCAAGGACTTAGAACCAAGATACAGTCCCAGGTGGAGCACCACAGTGCTCGCCAACATCGGTTGGGTGATGAAGAGGGACGCACCTAGAAGTGTTTATAAACGGAGACTAAACAAAAGAAGCTTAACAAGCAAAGATAAAATATCACATTCAATAATGATACACTACGTATTTTTTAATCTAATTTGTGTGTTTATGACAAGTCAGTTATTTCTAAAACTTCACTGTGTAAGTATGCTATGATATTTTGATGTACAATTTTCCAATTTACTATATGTTAATTTTTGCTTTTAAATATGGGGCTTATAAGAGACACTTTAAAATGACAATATTCAATGTTTAGTCATTTCTAACAGTGCATGTATTATTTTTAATTGATACATAATAAAAGAAGTTTGCCTAAAATCACTGCAATTGTGCATTGAGTGTTACACCAATCTCTGTTTTACAAGAAATTCTAACGTGATGCAAGGAAACCTTCTGTAGATTCGGATTCAGCGCGCCTGAAATCAATTAAGGCACACTACAAAGTTTTGAAATATTCTGAAGGAGAAAATTAGTTGCCCAGCGTTATTAATGCGTGCAAGTTATGGATCTCGATATTTTCCACTTTCATTCTCCAGTGTTGTAAAAGATAGTTTTTCTGGGTAAATCACTAAACCAAATTGAAATTGTGTGAGTCGACAATCATGTAATATGAATTAACCAAACTAAAATTGCGTGAGTCGACAATCATGTAATATGAATTATTTTTGATGTGAACTCAAGAAGGTCGTGCATGGTCTTGTTACAGAAACTGAGGATAGTAACTACTGCCGCCCAGCGTATTTTTTCCTAATCACATAACATATATATTTTCGACACAACAGCTCAATTCATGGAATCAATACCATAAGCAGGAATAATCAACATTAAGATTTGTGGTCACTTACTTTGGTTCAGAAGGCGTCGAAAATTTGGGAACACACATCTTCAGTAAATTTACTGCTATCAGAAATAGTTTAGATGCTAATTAATTATAGTTTAATGGGAGCCTAGTGGATTATTTGTGGAAAACTTCACTGACGAATTTTTTCGTAGAATCTGTTGACGTTTAAATTATTAGTACTCAAAATTTGAACTCAGTTGAGATGAGACTGGTTACACTGCACCCCGTACTTCTCAGAACAATCTAAATTTTAGTTTGAAATTAATATATGAGTTAACACTGTATCTAGACGAAGGGCGATATTCTTCTGAGATGGAAAATGTACCAAGCTTTCTAGGAGGTGAAACAAAGAATCTGTAGGTTTTATTGACACACTTGTCGTCATGAGGCAGAGAGACAAGCTGCAGACTATTCCGTTTTCACACGTAGTGTGGAGCAGTATTCATCGTTGTGTCTAGGGATGCAGTAAAAGACGCGACCTTGGCGCAGGGGGATGACGTGAAGTCGAATTAGGACCGGAATGTGTCCATGTGGAAACTCTCGGGAGGACTCCTTGAATGTTCTAGACCCGACTGTGGCAACTGGTGTACCCACCTGCGGGCAGCCAGATACAATCAGCAGTGGGCAGGTGTGGACAAACAGCTGATGGGCGGGTAATCAGACAGCCGTGTCGTAGCCTACAGCATTGTACTACCCTGGCCGTGCGACTGAGGGTGGGGGTGTCCAAGTTACTCACGCGTGAGCGGAATGTATGCAGTTAGGCCACCCAACAGGTAGCCTTTATTAACTGCACCTGAATATGGCTATAGTGACGGGAGCTCATAGGCTTCTTGCCCTGTGTAGCAGCGTTGAGACAACCTGTTCTAAACTTTTGACGTTGGTGGACGTCCTATATGCAGAAATTGTACGTCACATTATACAAAGAGTTACAGGTATGTGAACAAATATTATGATAGTTGGTACTTTAATATGTACGCACTTCAGGATGTTACTGTTTTCTCTCTCCATCTGACAGACTTACCGCCAACACATCACATATTTTACAACCTGATTTTAGCTTCACAGTCATAAGTGTGCCGAAAAGTAACTATATACAATCCATTTGGCATCCACACATCCCCACTTCAAAATTTGACATCCTGCCCAGGGGAAAATGAACGTTAATGGCTTGCTATTGACATGCGTTGTGGGAGGTACTAACCAACCTAAAAACATACTACTGGTGACAACTGTAATTATTAGTCTTTATACGAAGTAAACACTGGTGAAACGTTCTTCAGTACACTGTTCTCAGTCACCAGTAGAAGCATCTGCGCCCCTAACACCCTGTGTGTGCAAATAAAACCTTTTGCCTAGAGATTATACTTTTCCACTGGAGCTTATTTAGAGTACAAAAAGATGTGATAAAATGTAAGAGTTCTGACAGGAAAATAAAGCAGGAAGAAATTCCGTAGTAAGTTAATACTGAAGCTTAATAGCTAAGAGATTAGATATTAACGTTGATACATATGTCAGTAGCAGTATGCATAATGACGGAAAACGTCACAGGGGCTAGCACGAGGTAACCAATAGGAGTAACATTCTCTTGGGCGGATGACCTTTGCTCACCTTGTACATAGTTGCTTGGCTTACAGAGAAGTTGTTATTCGATGTGAATTTTCCATCGCTGATGCCAACATGGTTGCGGTACAGTGCTGCATATGTAAACGTAGCAGTGTTGTAACTTTGTGAAGTAAATTTCCTTAAGGTTACCGAAGTATTCTGAATCTTCTATTGTGTTTTTAAAACAGAAGTCACAGAAAATGTTTTACAGGTGAAAAATTCATTTGTATTCCCCTACTGTAAACAATGTGTGATTCATGTGTTTCAGACTTGTGTAGAAAATATGAGGAATGAGCGTTCTATCTTAACGGTTTTCCCAGATTGCTCTTTGCAACGTGGTGGGAAGCACAGATCATGTTGAATCTGTAACCTTTGCCTAGAAAGAATTTTAGAGGTCCCAGCATCATGATAATAAATTTCTTTTCCACTACACTTGGATCTGTATATGCTTGTAGGCTATTCGTATTTCTCCCCTGATTGTTTTTCTGAAGATTTCTCAACGTAATACGCATGTGTGAATATCAGAATGGTATGTGAGAAGGATTACTTTACTGAGGTAAGAACGAATGTAGGTTTATAGAAAGATGGACTGGGCGTGACTTCTGGCAGTAGTTGGAAGCGACGAGCGTGATTTTTGTTTCTGTGTCGCACTCAGAACAGTGCAAAATTGTGAGCGTTGTTCTAAAAATTGAGTTCTCTACATCTTAATTTCTGTGTCAGAAATACGTATTGCAAAATGATTTTTGTTTGATGGAGATTGAGGTGCCTTATATACCTCGGCGTACGTGTATTTACATATTTGTGACAAAATTTTTCACTACCATGAGGACCATTTCATTTAGAATATGTGGAAGAAACTCTAACAACCCTGCAGATATGTATTGTGTACTCTTGTTTTATGAGGTCATCTCACTGTCGATTTATGGAAAAAAATGTACGCAGTTTACTTGAACGCGTTCGGAAGGAATAGCCCTTACGTTTGCTTATAATGGTCATCAGCCATTATTTATGCTAACAAGTGATTGTCTCAATTTCCTCTTCCGTTTTATTACTCTTTGACACAAACATATTCTTATCATTCCGAGACTTGGTAGGGTTATTTATCACTCGCAGCCTACACGCAGCGCGGCTGCTGCTTCTTGTGGATTTTCCATCACTCTGCGAGAAAACTCTGGAGAAACCACCTTAGGAACACATATGTAGTCCTATTGTCATCCTCTCTCAACAATACTGCATCAGCGTTCTGGTTGTTAGTCAGCTCATACGTTTGGACCTTCAAGTAGCGCATCCTGTCAAAAATCACTTCTACCGTCCTATTTGGCATTTGTCTCAAATTACTTAACTTTTCCCGAAAGAAACGAAAGTTATTTTGTGTTCTGTAGCGTTGTTTAACCCATTTGCCAACTCTGTAAACGTGGTTACCGCACTCAAAAACTCATGGTACATGATGTACCTCTTAGCCCCACCCGACAAGTGCATGCGTTGGCCATCTGCAATGAAATAGTGTTTTCGTTTCTCCACTAGAATGTGCTACAAGCCACCCCAAACTTGTAACACAACACATACATAGTGCGATACTAATACATGTACATCTACCTAATGTAAATAAACAGTTGTATTGTATTGTACTGAATGGAACTGGGGACCTAGAAACGACGGAGAGGCTTCGTCCCCGCCGTAGCCCACAGTGGTTCGCAACCCCACAACAGGCTACAGCAGTCCACTCACCCCATCGCCGCTCCACACCGAACCGAGCGTTATTGTGCTGTTCGGCCGCCAGTGGAGCCTCACCGGGAACGTCTCACACCCGACGAGTGTAACCCTAATGTTTGCGTCGTAGAGTAATTATTGTGTAAGCGTACGTGGGAAAATAAACAGTTTGTGGTAACAGTAAACTCGTTGTTCCGTTCGACATCTGTAACGATGTTTGTTCAGACCAATTGCACAAGCTGGCTGCGGATAACACGTTATGAATACCAATAGTAACATCCTCCAATGTTTTGCCAAAGAAGGGGAAGATTCGCGGATGGGGAAGGAACTGCCAGTATTCACCTAACTTCATTAACACCTGGTTGTGAAGGCTCTGCCGTTTGAATACGCATCTGATGAGGCATTTGCTACTTCTGTGCTTTTAATAATTTAATCTTCTCCGTCAGATACCATGCCATCTGTAGTAGCTGCTCACATCTGTGCAATTTCCTTTTCTAAAACAGTCGCTTTATACACCACACACAATATACGCTGCATGAATACCAAAAATTACTTATTACTTCGTGTTATCGGCAGCCAACGACACAGCCCCTTTTGCATCACCATATTTACCACAAGCGGAACATATTAGAGCGATAAACTTATCGCAAGGCACACTGTGGCAAGACAAATTACAAACTTTACAATCTACCACTACCAAATACACTTCACGATAACTCACCCGAAATTCAGAGTCATCTATATGTTCACTAGGCTTTAATAAAGTAATTATTAACCTGCTGCGTTCTATTCTGGGCATGATCGCTGTCACAGCACATTTTGTGAGAAACGAAGCTTTTCAGTACCTCACCCACAATTGTTGTAACTACTGGTGTGGCTCCGGTACTTCGAACAGACTTCTGACGTCTGTGCTATAAGCGTCAGAAGCACAACCACATCCTGACTTCAATTTTGCAAGAGGCGACTGTTGGGAAGGCGGAAGTAAGGGTGGTTTTGTGTCAGGAGGCACTCTCCCAGTTAGATCCTTGCCAGTTTTCCTCGGAAGGATGGTGGTGACCTGATCTCACCAGTTGGAATACTGAAAGGAGATTAGGAATCAGTTATTTATTTCCATAAGTTACAATAGGTGCCTTGAGTCGCTGTTGAAATGGGCTGTCGATTCCTTTCGAGGAACCGCGTCAAAAGCGGCCTGCAGTCCGTTCATGGTAGCTGACGCCGCACGGCCGTTCACCACCGGCTGCTGCTATGGAGGTTTGCTGTCCGCGGTGGCTTCGGCGGTGTCCGAACAGCGATGCCGAATTAGTGAGTGAAGGCGGCACATGTGTTGGTCTGGTTTTTAAGTCACTAGTGTTCTGATTGGCTTGATGCAGCCCACCACGAATTCCTCTTCTGCGCTATCCTCTTCATTTCATAGTATCACTCGCAACCTACGTTCTCAATTATTTATTGGGTGTGTTCCAGTCTCCGTCTTTCTCTATAGTTTTATCCTCTATAACTGCCTCTGGGGCAATAGAAGTTATTCCCCGATATCTTAACAGGGGCTACTTCCTGGCAGATTAAAACTCTGTGCCGGACCGAGACTCGAACTCGGAACCTTTGCATTTCGCTGACGATTGCCTTTGCACGAAAGACAAAGGTCGGAGTTTGGCACACAGTTTTAATCTGCCAGGTAGTTTCATATTGGAGCACACTCCGCTGCAGAGTGAAAATCTCATTCCGGATCTTAACAGGTGTCCTATTATCTTATCCCTTCCTCTTGTCACTGTTTCCCAAGTATTTCTTTCCTCTCCGATTCAGCGCCGAATATCTTCATTCCTTGCATCATCAGTACGTCTGTAGCACCACATCTAAAATGCTTAGATTCTCTCCTCGTTATCCCGTCAGTCCATTTGTCACTACAATACAGTGCTGTGCACCAAACATACATTCTTAGAAATTTCTTCCTCAAGGCTTATGTTAGATAGTAGTAGGCTTCTCTTGGCCAGGAGTTCCACTTTTGTCAGAGCCAGTCTGCTTTTGATGTCCTCCTTGCTCCGTTCGTCACTGGTTACTTTGCTGCCTATGTAGTGAAATTCCTTAACTTCATCTACTTCGTGACCATCAACCAGATGTTACGTTTCTTGCTGTTCTCATTTCTGCTGCTTTCCTTCCCTTTCGTCTTTCTTCAATCCATAATATTTACTCATTAGCCAACGTAGATTTTCACTCCATTCAACACATCAACAATACTTCTTCACTTTCACTGAAGATAGCAATGTCATCAGCGAATCTTATCATTTAAATACCTTCATCTTGAATTTTAATACCACTCTTGAACCTTTAACTTTTTTTCCTTAATTGCTTCTTAGATGCTTAGATTCTACAATAGGGGCGGAGGACTACATCCCTGTCTTACACCCTTTTTAACTGAGCTCCTCGTTCTTGGTCGTCTTCTCTTATTATTATTCCCTCTTGACTCTTATTCATGTTGTACATTACTTTTCTCTTCCTATAGCTTACTCCTATGTTCTTCAGAATTTCGACGATCTTGCACCATTTGACACTGTCGAACACTTTATCCAAGTCGACAAATACAGTGAATAAGGCTTGATTTTTCTTCAGTCTTGCTTCCATTATGAATCACAACGCCAGAAATGCCTCTCTGGTGACTTTACTTTTTCTAAATCCAAATTGATCGTCATCTAACACATCCTCTAATTTCTCTTCCATTCGTCTGTATATTATTTTTGTCACCAACTTGGATACATGAGCCGTTAAGTAGGCTGTGCGACAATTCTCGCACTACTCAGCTCATACAGTCTTCGGAACGGTGTGGATGACACTTTTCCGAAAGTCATACGGTACACCATCAGCCTCATACTTTCTACAGACCAACGTGAATAGCCGCTTAGCCGGCCGTTGTGGCCGAGCGGATCTAGGCGCTTCGGTCTGGAACCGCGACACCGCTAAGGTCGCAGGTTCGAATCCTGCCTCGGGCATGGATGTGTGTGATGTCCTTAGGTTAGTTAGGTTTAAGTAGTTCTAAGTTCTAGGGACTGATGACCTCAGATGTTATGTCCCATAGTGCTCAGAGCCATTTGAAACATTTGAATAGTCTCTTAGTTACCACTACCCCGAATGATTTTAGAAATTCCGACGGAATGTTATCTACCCCTTCTTCCTTATTTGTTTTTAAGTCTTCCAGAGCTCTTTTTAATTCAGATACTATTGCTGGATCCACTAATCTTACTTATCGTCTCCTGTTTCCTATTCTACCGCTTCTTCAGATAAATCCTCCTCTTCGTACAAACCCTAACTGTACTCTTCCCACCCATCCACTCTCTCCTTTGTATTCAATAGTGGATTTCCCATTGTATTCTTAGTGTTAACATTGTTGCTTTTAATTTCATCAAAGGTTGTTTTACTCCGCATTCTACTTTCAGCAGTTTCGCCTTAGCATCCCTAAAATTCCTATTTATTTCATTCCTAAGCGACTTGCATTTCTGGGTTTGTGAATTTACGTGAACATATTTGTACCTCATTCTTGCATCTATCAACTGAATTATTTCTTCTGTTACCCACGGTTTCTTTGCAGTTACATCCTTGCTCTCCTTAGAGATATCCAATCCTCTTAAACTGAAATGCTTACTAAGCTATTCATTGTCGCCTCAGACAACTTCAAACATATCTCTTTATTCCTTAGTACTTCTGAATCCGACGTCTTTGCGTACTGATTCTGCCTGACTATTCTCTTAAATTTCAGTGTACTTTTCATCACTACTAAATTCTGAACTGCGTCTGTACCTGCTCCTACGTAAGCCTTACAGTCCAGTATCTGATTTCGAAATCTCTTCCAGGACATGGTGTAATATAACTGAAATACATCCGTATCTCCCAGCTTTTTCCAAGTATATCTCCTCCTCTTGTGATTCTTGAACAGAGTATTCGCTGTTACTGTTTGAAATTTATTGCAGAACTCGATTAACATTTTCTTCTCTCATTCGTAGTACAAAATCCGTAGCCCTTATTCGACTCCTTCCCCTATAACCACATTCCATTATCCCAAGAGTTTTAGATATTCATCTTCCATTGGGCACTGAGTTACCTGTTCAATATCCTTATATACTAGCTCTACATCTTCATCCTGTAGTTGCGACTTCGGCATGTATACCTCAACTGCCGTTATCGGTGATGAGAACTCTCTTTCCGACCTTCATACTCAGAACAAATCCCACTCCCGTTATACCATTTTCCGCTGCTGTTTATATTACCCCATACTTATCTGACCAAAAATCGTTGTCTTCTTTCCATTTCCCCTTACTGACCCCCACTAAATCCAGATTGAGCCTTTGCATTTCCCCTTTCTGATTTTCTAGCTTCCCTCTCACGTTCAAACTTCTATTATTCCGCGCCTCCACTCGTAGAACGTTATACATTCGTTGAATATTCGGTCTTTTTCTCATGGTGTCGTCGACATTAGCAGTCCCCTCACAGAGATCGAAATGAGAAACTAGTCCGGAATCTTTTGCCATTAGAGAGGTGACCACGATACTTTTTCATTTACAGACCGCATGTCCTATGGATACACATTATATGTCTTTAATGCAGTGGTTTCCATTGCGTTCTGCATCCTCATGCTGTTGATCGGTGCTGATTGTTTCGGCTTTAGGGGCAGTTTCCCACCTAAAGGGCGTGAGAGCGCCCTGAACCCCTATCCATTCCTCGCCCTCTTTGACAAGGCCGTTGGCAGAATGAGACTGACTTCATATGCTGGCCATCTTCAGCCACCAATGATGATGATTTTTATTCTAAATTTAAGCGGTCGAACCCAGACCGAGGACGTTTTACTAATCAAAGACGCTACCCCTTTTTGTTTATTTATTGTCAGAATTACTTGGTAGTATCATGATACTTCAGTAGATCATAGTCAAATAATCACGTAATATAAGCTGCAAAGGGGAGAAAAAATTAATTATGACAACAAAAAATAAAGAGAAGGAGAAATGGAAAGAAACCGAGAACACAACCGAAAACCAACTACCAAGGTCTCATGATATGTATGAACAATTATTTCTGTATAGTTTTTCATATTTTACGGGCAACGGCCTTGTCACAGTGGATACTCCGGTTCCCGTCAGATCACCGAAGTCAAGTGCTGTTGGGTGTGGCTGGCACTTGGATGGGTCGCCATCGGGCCGCCATCCGCTGTTCCCGTTTTTCGGGGTGCACTCAGCCTCGTGATGCCAACTGAGGAGCTACTCAACCGCATAGTAGCGGCTCCGGTCGCAGAAAACCATCGTGACGGCCGGGAGTGCGGTGTGGTGGCCACCCCCCACCCCCCTCTTTATCCACATCCACATCTGAGGATGACACGGCGGTCGGATGGTCCCGATAGGCCACTTGTGGCCTGAAGACGGAGTGCTTTTTCATATTTTGGTATTTTTTAATTTTCTGTTTTTTCGCTTTTTTTTGTTTTGTTTTTATATAGAATCTAAAAGCAGAAGGACAACGACATCAGATTATGTGTAGGTATAATTCATCTATACACATTTCGCAATAGAACTGGAGCAATGCTGAGTCAAAACACAAAACAAAACGAACAGGGAAACCAGAAGAGAACAAGCCGAAGCAAATCAGATGGGAATACGCATAACAAAGTAAAACACCTTTCATTCGGAAAATGAAATTAACCAAAACCTTGCCGACGGAAAACAAGATTCGACACGTAGGCGAAGAGGTCTCGATATCGAGGCATTCGCAAGCGTGTCCAGTATGCTGTGATCATGTACTGCATGAAGTTCATGTGATCTTCCCCCTCGCCTCCTACAATGTAATGAACGCAGTGTCCCAGAAACCACATAACGGTATGGGTTTTAGACAGTGGAAAGAAGGCAGAATCTGGGCGCAATATGATGCGCTTAGTACATTGAGTCTCAGAAGATCGAGTAGGGAATGCTGCTTGTGTCCTAATCCAAGACCTATTTGCCATATGACCTCCACAAGTAAAGCGATGCCGTATCGTATCTATAGACGTACAATCCACCTACTTAGCTCGGTGGTAACGTGCTCGCCCCCCAATCAAGCGGGTCCGGGTTCGATTCCCGTCCGAGTTGGAGATTTTCTCCGCTCGGGGACTGCGAGTTGTGTTGGCCTCATCATCATTTCATCCTCATCACCGACGCGTAAGTCACCCAATGTGGCATCGACTAAAATAAGACTTGCACTTGGCGGCCGAACTTCACCGAATGGGGCCTCCTGGCCGACGATGCCATACGCTCATTTCCATTTATAGACGTACAACGACTACATAGATTCGTGTCGCTAAGCCCAATACGGAAAAGACGCTTGTTTGTTGGAATCAAGTTAGTATATAAGTATATAGTATATAGTATATAAGTATATAGTATAGAAGTCGAAGTAAAGTGGGTAAATTTAACTAACGTCGAGTATTTACATATCCGTACGTCTTTCAGGCGTAAGGAGACGACCAATTCATGTAATTCACAAGTAAAATTAGAATTTTGAGATTCATCTGCAGGGCACAACACACAGTTAAAATCATCACCCAACAGAATACCCAGAGAAATCTCAAGCAACTGTTAGACCCTAAACAATTTCTTCTTTGTAAAAACGCCAACAATCTCCAGCAGGACCAGAGCCAGAAAGGGCACATAAATGAACCTAGGTAAGATTAAAAATTTGACAATCCATGCCCTACCATAATCCGCCATTTCCACCTCAGCAATAGGAATGTCTTTGCCGAAAGAATAAGGCGGTCCCCGAAGAATATTCGGGACCTACATTACAGATCATACGAAAATCAGGTAAGGAGAAATGTGTAAATAACACTGAGAATACTACAGCGTGTCAGCACATGATTCATAAATGACCTGACGCAACGAAGACCTGCAGATAATGCTCCAAACTCTCTCAGTTGGGATGTGATCTGACGACCTTGATGACCAACTTAGGGTTTTGGAAGCGTGAAGGCAAGCAAGAGAAAGTCTCACCTTGCGCGGATGTGCATCATTTTGCGGAAATGTAAGACCAAGTGTCTTGCCTCGAAGACAAGAAAACTGGGCGTAGAATATGGTCGACGTACTGCTGTGCTGTAAGGGCGACGCAGATGACAACCATGGGGGCCCTGCTATGAAAGAATAAGGAGGTCCCCTAAGAATATTCGGCTCCTACGTTAAAGATCACGAAAATCAGGTAAGGAGAAATTCCTAAATAACTCTTCCTGTGGGAATACTATGTCCACACATGATTCATCAATGACCTGACTCAGTGAAGCCAGCCGGCCAGTGTGGCCGTGCGGTTCTAGGCGCTTCAGTTTGGAACCGCGTGATCGCTACGGTGGCAGGTTCGAATCCAGCCTCGGGCATGGATGTGTGTGATGTCCTTAGGTTAGTTAGGTTTAAGTAGCTCTAAGTTCTAAGGGACTGATGACCTCAGATGTTGAGTCCCATAGTGCTCAGAGCCATTTGAACCAATCAGTGAAGCCAATCGCAGTTCTCATTCCACAACATTAACATTTAAGAACTTGTAGGCTTGTGTCACTGATCACAGCTATACAGGCAGAGGTGTGGGAGGGGACATAGGCACAGCTTGCTGCCCTCAGAACAAGGGACATGTAATGCTGGTCCAGCCACTAAGGTGGAAGCTTTCTCTGGAACCACCACTGCAACAGGCGAGACTTCGTCGCTATTTTCATTCTCCTGGGGAGCTGCTGTAGGCGACAAATTCTGGAAAACGTCGATGGTTTGTAACATTCCCAAGGCCGATGTACCATTTTGTAACATCCCCTCTGCAGAATGACAGACCATAAGATCTAACATACTGGACCTCTTGGACTGTCTGGTACGGTAAGCAGTATATTTACAGTGGTGCATGGCAGGTCCTCTTTGTCACTTACCTGTGCGGTGGCAGCGTAGTCAGCCTCCTCGCTTTCTCGAGCTGTAATCTTAGCGTTTTGGAGAAGAATTCCGGTGCTACTAAATAAAGCATGGTAGCTCTAATAAAAGCAATTATATTTTAGAGACTCGTTGGCCTCAAAATCCTTTGATACAATTTATTACAAACAAGTTGCAGAATCGTAGTTTGCACGCCAGAATCCAACCAGACAGCGGTCAGACGGATATGCCCCTCTAAGTGGGTTTAACTGTAAGACCACTGTCAGATACCGATTGCCTTTGGTTGATGTCTCAGTCAGGCTATTCCCAATTGTGATAGTTTTAATATCATTCACTCAGCTGCCACGCGAGTCTTTTAGTTCACAGACCAGGATCTTGTATTACCTGAAGCCACAGAACTTGGTCTTTACATACACTTGATACCCCACTTAAAAATAAGCATGACCGTAGCCACTTGGTCATAATGATCATTGGCAGAAAACTAAAACAGAATTGCAACAGCAGCAGCGAGCACAGCAGCTGACTTACAGTGTTCAATGACTGTCGTGTTGTTGCGTGCACTAAGATTTGCTCACTTAATGATTTGCGTCTATACCTCAGTAATTGTCACACAGATAAACATTAATTCACAGACAAAATTTCACCACCTACTCGAATGTTACTTTGTTAGGGTTTTATGCGGATGTAGCCAAATAGCCAAGCTTAGTTGGCAATCTTGCGGGAGCGCAAATGCCGGCCATCTGTACTGCTACCCCGTCTAACCGTTAGTCATCAACAATGGCAAACTGTGCGCTCTTTCTCCCCCACTAGATAGCTTGTGACTTCAGCCACCATCTCTACCCTTAAAACCGACACATTTAACCTTATACTTTCCCTGTTGCTTTCTGCGGAAATAGACTTTTGATTTACACACTTCTGCAGATTTTACTCTGGCCCTCTGCTGTAAGTAAAAGTTTTTTCTCAAATGAACTACATTTTTACCATTAGGCAGTCTCTGGTCGGACCAGTTCACCTTCTCCGTCCCCAAGGGGTCGTATTTCTAAGCTACCCCTGGCTTTTCTGTGCCCTTCTGCCTTCACGTTCTTGCAAGTCAGCATTCTGGCTTACCGCGCCCGACTTGGCTCTTAGCGTAACCCTTCGGCACGCTACCTCCGCTCTGGGTGTCCATCTGCCATGCCGCTGCATTCTAATCGGCGCTCGCTTAATTAAACAGGTTAGATCTTCAGTTTCATTGCCCGTACAACAACTGGGTTTCTTTATGAAGCCACCTCATATTCCTAGGTATCACATGAAGTTCTTATCTGAAGCGTGGTCATTCGTGCACAGCACATTGCCACGCTTCAGGCTGAAGACGAAGGAGCTGGAGGATATTGCAGTGTCTCAGAGTTACACGGAGGACGCAAAGACGAAGGGGTGGACTCTGCTCCCTGTCCACAAACAGGCAGCTCAGAAGGAGCTACTTCTCGAGCAGGAGGAATGCTGGACGTAACTTCTTCGCCACTCACCATCCCACTGACGGGAGGTATCGTAGCATCGAGAGCAAAAGGGGACGCAATCGATGCGGAAGAGGTTGGGGCAGCAGACAGAGCCAAATCCTCACCCTCAGCATCTTGAGTGCGGCGTAGCTTGTTTGTCACTGTCACAGGTTTTATCCTGGGGGCAATAGGATTCTGAACCTTTCGCGGGCGGCCGAAGTGGCCGTGCGGTTAAAGGCGCTGCAGTCTGGAACCGCAAGACCGCTACGGTCGCAGGTTCGAATCCTGCCTCGGGCATGGATGTTTGTGATGTCCTTAGATTAGGTTTAACTAATTCTAAGTTCTAGGGGACTAATGACCTCAGCAGTTGAGTCCCATAGTGCTCAGAGCCATTTGAACCATTTGAACCTTTCGCGGAGGTAAAGGCGGAAATTCGTTTACAAGATTATCAGAACTGACTTTTTGTTCATTATGATCTGAAGCAGAATTTGGTCGGACGTTGCGAGTGGAAGGACCAACTTCAGCAACTGTCAATCTGTGACGCTGCATTAAGGAGAGCTTTAATACAGATTCGGCAATTAGATCGAATGTGTCCACTTTCACTAGAGAAGGAGGTTTCCTCTTGACCAGTATACATGACACGAAAGCAGTAGCCGGCCGGTGTGGACGAGCAGCTATAGGCGCTGGCACTGGAACCGCGCGACCGCTACGGTCGCAGGTTCGTATCCTGCCTGGGGCATGGATGTGTGTGATATCCTTAGGTTAGTTAGGTTTAAGTAGTTCTAAGTTCTAGGGAAATGATGACCTCAGCAGTTAAATCCCATAGTGCTCACAGCCATTTGAACGAACGCGGTAACTACACACTTGCAACGTGATGGAATATCGCGTTTGACATGCATTTCCACGGAACGAGTTCCACTATAACACTGAAATCCGTGTTGAGTAGACCAACATTCACGACGGACGTTTTTCACTTTACCATCAGGAGTCAATATGTCCTTTAGAAAGTTGTCATCAACCCCCGGTGGGAGGATGAATACTCGAACATTGATATAGTCAATTTCAGTATCTGCGAGGAATTATCGCGATCTTGAACGGGATTTGATAACCATGTCGCGACAGTAATTTTTCAACTTCAAGGGGATCCATAAATGGCACGTAAAACACTTACTAGTCTGCGTCAAAATAAGAGGTGTGGGATCCGATCACAGTTCACATGAATTACATTGACAAGCCAATCGTGGATTTCTAGAGACCCGGGCTGCACGAGTCGCATTATCTTATCGGAAGTAAAGCGCTCACAGTATCTTTACGTGGAATACACGGGGAAACCATTGAAGCCATAGAGGAGCGGCCGCTGCCGCTGCAAAGTAGACGAACACAAACAGACAATAAGGCGGAGCGGAGGCGCTATGACTCACTCGGCTGACAGACCAACTGTAGTCTTAGACCACAGGTGCACCTTGAACTTACACAAACTGATTTGTGAGGTGGGTTGTCCGCTCCTACTTATCCTGCTTACCCCATTCTTCTCCTTCTGTTGAACCACGATGACAGTTATCATGTAGCCGTGTAGTACGATGATCCTAGTCTGCTGATCGGGTAGGCCCTGGTCTATCAGCCGAAGTATCAGTAACGCTGGTGTTCTTGACAGCGGTGGGCTGTGGTATTGAACTTTGCGATTGGTGATTCTGGTCAGGTAGCCATCTCTCCCAGTAGGACTGTCTTCTCTCAGTAGTTTGCAGGAAATCAACAGCAGACTTGAGCCACACGTCACTTCACTGTAACCGTGGAGTCGAGTGTGAACGTTATGTCCACCATCGGTCCATCTGACTGAGTGCCATATGAGCTAAAATGCTGGGGTAATTATGGAGCGAAGTAGTGACTAATGTTTACCCAACGTCACTTGTGAGCTCATGTGTCTCGCCATTACGGAGATGTCAGCAGTTATCACTCTTCCATGCTTTGTTAACGAATTTGTTACAGTATAGGACCGGTTCAGTATAGGTCTTGGTGCGCGTTGTTGCGTTAGCAATAGCGTTTCTACCATCAGGTGATGTGATCCTATCTAGCTGCTCTGCTTACCGCATTCTTGCTGTCGTCCAGAGTCTGGCTCGCCAGAAGCGCCATGTTGTGTTTTCCACTGACCTACCACAGGTGGTGAAACGCTATATTTGGCACTCGCCTCGTGGCGTCATCGCCATAATGTATGTGAGATAGCTTTCCTCTAGGACCTTGAAAATTTTAACCGTTTGCTGCCTTGTACAAGGTTGGCATGCAACGTACACCTCTTCTCTAAGAGAATTCGTTCCTAATTTTAGGAAATCATAAAATAATTTTACCGTTTAGTATAAAAATCTCACTCTGTTCAATAAAATTGTTACCAGCTAAATGTATGTTACAACTCCTCTTTTTATTTCACTACAACCCATTGCAGTGGGCTCTCGTGTGTGAATTACACCTCTTCTTGTTTTATTTCACGTTTTAGAAAATGATAAACTGCACAGATGTACTAGCAAGTACTGCAGTTGTACTAGTGTCTATTACAGCAACATTATTGGTGTTCTGCTTTCCTTCATGGTGATATTCTTAAACGTGCCTTAACATTTGATCGACAGCATTTTCCCATTATTTTCATCAATTGGTCTCTGCCCTGTAATACCGTGGCATCTAACGTACAGTTTAGAAAGGTAATAGTCAGAATAGCTAAAATGCTGAAGATATGTTCTGGCCAATACGGTGTTGTAGCACGCTAGTAATTACCCTAGCACCAGTGATCATTACTGGTAGATGAAAGTCTTCTCCTGCTTTCGAAGACTAGGAGTGAAAAGCGAATTTTTCTGTTTTGCTGGAAGTATTCCGAAATGGGAAGTTACTGCTTGGAACACACCTTTGTGTACAGTCCTTAAGGAAGTGTTCAACATCATCAATAACAAGAACTGGTTCTATCATTTGCTAATGTAGCCACTTTGAGTCGGCATGTAAAATGAGATCCCGGCAGTGTCTTCCATTTCTGCTGACCTTGAGCTTCCCATTGCCAGTTGAGTCCAGCTGTCTTTCTTACGTCTTCCGTCTCATCTGCCTGGTGTTGTTCCCCTTGTTTTTTTTTGTTTTTTTGGTAAATAGGGCTTCAGTCTAGTATTTGTTTTGAAAACCTGTCAGGTTTTCTTCCAGCGATACGACCAGCCTACTGCCATTTCAAGGAATTCACTATTTCCATTATGTCACTGACCTTTATTGTCTGCCTGATATCAACTGCTTTCTTTCTGTCTTTTTGTGTGTAGCTCGATATTATTGTTTTCTTCAACTCGGCAATATCTTGGATCCCAAAATGTAAAGTACGGGGAGATTATTATTGAACTATATGAAATAAATCGTAACTACTGAACGTTTTGCATTAGGACATTCAAACTGCATAGTTGGCCGCGGGTTATGATGGGAATTAGTATGGGCATGCTTGTTATTGTTCACGGCTTGTTGTCAGACATTTGCATGTGAAAATATCACGGTACTGCGTACCTGAGTGTATAGTGCTTGTGAAGGCCCACCATGCGACCAATAACAGCCCAACTTCGGCTGAAATAAAGTTTGTGACCGGTTTCAAGATGAATGCAACCGGTCCAAGAGTGCTAACAATCAAGAACTGGATTCGTAGGTTTTAAGCGAACGGGTAGTGTTCGTGATGACAGTTTTGGAAATGTCGGTCCTCCATAAAGGGTGAAGACGCCTGAAAACACTGAGAAGACACGCGCTGGTTTCAAACAGTCCTAGGAAGTCCATCAGACAAGCTGCACAACAAATTGGAATCAACCGGGAGACACTGCAACAACCTGTCTTTGAAGACCTGCATCTCTTCCCATACAAAATTCACACCCATCAGCCACTAAGCCCCAGGTCCATGAAACAGCGGTTGTGTTTCGTCAACTCTATTGCCCACAGATTTGATGAACAGGACTTTGATGTGAATATGGTTCGGTTAGGCGGCGCAGCCCACTTTCATATGGGTGGGCTCGTCAATAAGCAACACTAGTGCTTTTGGGGGACTGAGAATCCGCGTTTCGCGACCGAGAAGTCTGTTCACCCTCCACGGGTGACTGTATGATGTGAAATGTTCAGTCACGAATAATCAGTGCGACTGCCTAATAGTATTTATTTTATTTATTTAGCTTATGGCATATAACACATCATAGAGAAAAGACATAAAAATCATAAGACACAGAAATAAAGAGTAGTCACAGTGTGTAACATATAGTTGTAGATATAAAAGTGTTTAAAAATAGTGTATATAACAAACGAAAGTTCACAAACAAACATCCAGATTTGTGACATAGTCTATTGCACTTTCAGTCGCGGTCAGAAACTCATTGGGGTCGCCTGCAAAACGTCTCAGAGGGCAATCTTCCACGATGTGACGAATCGTCTGCCGGTCCGCACCGCAGTCACATCTCGGGGTGGTGATTTTACCCCACCTGTGGAGGCTGTCTGCACATCTGCCGTTACTTGTCCGAATTCGATTCAGGGTCGTCCAAGTTTTCCTTGGCAAATTGAATCCTGGTGGTTGGACATTGATGCATGGCATATTCTGCAGGTTTTGGGGCACAGATTCTCTCCACCGCATTTTCCAGAGGTTGCCATAATCCGGGTTGAGAGGATGCGTATTTTTTTGCCTTTTTTAAAGAAGGGTGTCTTGAGCGCAATCTGTTCATCTCCAGGGCAGGAACATCCTTATGGATTGGCAGTTTCTCGTTGTTCACCTCCTTTCCATACCCGCGTGAGAGAGCGTTCTCTCTGCGCAGGTCCGGTGGGGGAATGTTGCTCAGTATAGGTAGCCAGTGTAAAGGCGTTGGCTTTATTGTTCCTGATATCATCATCATTGTGTAGTTTAGTTGAGCATCGATCAAGCCTGTGTGTTTACTGTTTAGCCATACCGGTGCGGCATATTCTGCTGTTGTGTAGACAAGTCCCAGAGCCGAAGATCTCAGTACAGCCGCGGAAGAGCCCCACGTGGTCCCACATAGCTTCTGTATGCTATTATTTCGAGTTTTAAATTTTGCGGCTGTATTACGTAGGTGTTCCATGAATGTTTGGGTTCTGTCAAAGGTGACGCATAGATATCTGGGGTAATTATTATGGTTTAGCTGCCTGTTTTCGAAATGAACGTTGAGTTTTCTTTTTGCTTGGGCATTGTCGAGGTGAAAGCATGTCACCTCCGTTTTTGTCGCGTTTGGCCGTAATCTCCACCTTCGGAAGTAATCTCCCAGCTTTGTTAGATCCGCAGTTAATGTGTTTTCCATTGCCTCCATTGATCTGCATCTTGCAGCTATTGCCCAGTCGTCGGCATATCCGAATTTTTGAGAAGTGGTTTCAGGTAAGTCAGATATGTAGAGGTTAAACATCAATGGCGCCAGAAAGGAGCCTTGTGGTAAACCATTGTTGAGCTTAATTTGGTCACTTTTTAAGTCGGCCATTATGACTCTGAAACTTCTATCTGTGAGCATGTTATCAATGAGGTTGGCCAGCTTATTACATGGTATGACCCGCAGCAACTTAAATATCAGGCCTTGTCGCCAAACGGTATCATAAGCGGCTGATAGGTCAATAAAGGCTACTGATGTTTTGAGTTTTTTCTGAAAACTCGCCTCTATATGAGTTGCTAGGGAGAGGATCTGGTCGGTGCAACTGCGGTTTGGTCGAAAACCTGCCTGTTCAATCGGTACCACTTCAAGAATTTTTCCGCTTATTCTATTGTAGATGATACGTTCCAACAGCTTATAGACACAGTTCAGCAGAGCGATAGGGCGGTAGTTTTGGGGCATGTCATTAGGTTTGCCTGGCTTTAGTATCGCTATAATCTTTGCTCGTTAAAGCTGGTGTGGGATATTACCCAATTGTAAAATATCTGTTAAGAAGTTTGCGAGCCATGTTCTAGTATATTTTCTACAGTGAAGTAGGAATTCCGGGTGGATGCCATCGAAGCCGGGAGCCTTGCCACTTTTGATTTTTGACAAGGCTGCTGCAACTTCTTCCGCTGT
Source organism: Schistocerca piceifrons (assembly GCF_021461385.2). Classification (NCBI taxonomy): domain Eukaryota; kingdom Metazoa; phylum Arthropoda; class Insecta; order Orthoptera; family Acrididae; genus Schistocerca; species Schistocerca piceifrons. Next base: position 799,285,999 of record NC_060140.1, read on the forward strand.
GATAGGCTGGGAAAATTCGGAGGTAGGCGATGCCCTTTGTTTTAAGGATCTTAATTCACGTTTGACGGTCGTGGTGTGTGTTCTGTCCCTTGGTGCTCTTGAGGACCTAACTATGTGTGCGGCCACATTGTTAGGGGTTATCGGGTGGGTGTCTTTTATTTTACGTTTACTGCCTCCCAGGTTACGGAGTAGGGTCCATGCTTGCCTACTGGATTTAGTGAAATCTAGATTCTCCACGGTGTCCATGCATTTTTCCCGTCGAGCTGCGTCTAAGCTGTGCAACAGTTCGTACGCGATTTCTTGGTTGTTGGTTTCGGTAAATTCCTGGTACAGGTCTTCGCATCTCTCATTCCAGCCTGGGATGTACTCTTTCCGGTAGCCTCTGGGTACATTCCTCTTAGCCGTGGCGGTGACTGCTCCCACACATCTGTCATAGTTGTCGCTAGTCGGGGGTATCCAACCTAGACACTTGTCAAGGTTTTCTGCAAAGGTGGCCCAGTCTGCCTTCTGGAAATTCCATCGTGGGCGAGGAAAGGATTTTATGATTGGGATGTTAATTCCGACTTTTAAGATAACAGGGCGATGCTGGTTATGTGGGAAATCAGACAGGACTTCACGAGTTGCGGCTAGCGATTGGTTGTTTTTGTTTTTAGTGACAAATCATAAATCAGGGTTATAATCTCGTCTCCATGCTGCTGATCGAAATGTTCCGCGATCCTTGGCGTGTAAGGCTAGTTCGCGTCCGTAGTAGAATACTACACGTGCACCCTGGGTAACGCTAAATGAACTAGCACCAAAGGCAACCAGATAATCCAGATAATCCTGTGCTGGATCTCCTGGTAAACACATCATGAGTGATACCGATCAAATGAACGATGAAGAATATCCTAATAGTACATTATGGTTTTGAAAGATGATTTCAGCCCCATTATCTAAAGATGGGTTGATTTCGACAAGATGTGGTTCATGACAGACGGAGCTTTACACCATCGAAGCAGCAGAGTATTTTATGTCCTGGAGGAGCTCTTTGGAGGCCGTATTCTCAATCTGAGGTACGCAGAGGTCACTGGCATGGACTTCGATTTACCGCCAAATTCTTCAGATCCGAACACATGCGAATACCTTTTGTGGGGCTATAATAAGACAAGATGAAGAGTAGATTGAAGTTTAAGAGATTAGTCTGGAAGAATCAATATGCAAAGAACAAAGAAGTAGATACGGAAGTACTACGGAGTGACTAGATACGCTAAAGCCATAGATACAGCAATAAAGAATAGCTCACTAGCCAGTACCGTTGAAGAGGATTGCCTATATCTAAAAACGGCAATCACAGAGGTTGGAAAGAAAAAAGCGGGTATAAAGTTGGTAACTGAGAAGAAACCATGGGTAACGGAAGAAATACTTTAGTTGGTCCATGAGAGAAGGACGTATAAAAACGTTCAGGGAAATGCAGGAATACGGAAACACAAATCGCCGAGGAATGAAATAAATAGGTGAAACTAAGACTAAGTAGCTGCATGAAGAATGTGATGAAATCAAAAAATAAATGATTGCAGGTAGGACTGACTCAGCATATCTGAAAGTCAAATGAACCTTCGATGAAATTAAAAGCAAGGGCGGTAACATTAAGAGGATAACGGGAATAATCCACTGCCAAATGCAGAGAACAGAGCGGATTGGTGGAAAGAGTACATTGATGGCCTCTATCAGGGGGAAGATTTGTCTGATGTGATATAAGAAGAAACGGAAGTCGATTTAGAAGAGATAGAAGATCCAGTATTAGAATCATAATTCAAGAGACCTTTGGGGGACTTAGGATCAAATAAGGCAGAAGGGACAGGTACCATTCCATCAGAATTTCTAAAATAATTGGGAGAAGTAGCCACTTAACGACTATTCAATTTAACGTGTAGAATGTATGAGTCTGACGATATCCCATCCGACTTTCGGGAAAAATAGCAGTCACAACGTTCCGAAGACTCTAAGAGCTGACACAAGTGCAAGACTTACTGCACAATCAGCTTAACAGCTAATGCAAATTACTGATAAGAATAATATACAGAATGCTGGAGAAGAAATCTGAGGAGGTACTAGATGACGATCAGTTCAGCTTTAGGAAAGGTAAAGGCAGTAGAGAGGAAATTCTGACGTTGCGGTTGACAATGGAGTCAAGACTATAGAAAAATCAAGACACGTTCATGGGATTAGATAGTGTAAGGTGGTGCAAGATTCCCGAAGTTCTGAGAAACATTGTGATGGGTAGGCTATAGGGAGAGACGGGTAATATACGATATGTACATGAGCCAAGAGAGAATAGTGTACGATCAAGAATGAAGTGCTTTGATTAAAAAAAGTGTAAGACAGGGATGTAGTCTATCGCCGCTTCTGTTCAATCTGTACATCGAAGAAGCAATGATGGAAGTAAGAGATAGTTTCAGGAGTGGAATAAAATTTCGAGGAGAAAAGATATCAACGATACGATTCGCTGATGACGTTGGCATACTGAGTGTAAGTGTAGAAGAATTAAATCATCTGCTGTACGGAATGGACAGTCTAATGAGTACAGAATATGGATGACACTGCTATCCTGGATGAAAGTGTAGAAGAATTACATGATCTGCTGTACGGAATGGACAGTCTAATATGAAATTAGAGTAAATAGAAGAAAGACGAAAGTGCTGAGAAGATGTAGCAGAAATGAGAATAGCGAGAAACTTAACATCAGGATTGATGGTCAAAAAGAAGATGAAGTTAAGGTATTCTGCTACCTAGGTAACAAAATAACCAATAACGGACGGAGCAAGGACGACATCAAAAGCAGCTTGGCAATGGACAAAGGTCATTCCTGGCCAAGAGAAGTCTACAGATATCAGACATATTCCTCAATTTAAGGAAGAAATTTGTGAGAATGTATTTTGGAGAAAGGCATTGTATGGTAGTGAAACATGGAGTATGGGAAAAACGCAACAGAACAGAATCGAAACATATGAGATGTGGTACTACAAACGAATGTTGAAAATTTGGTGGACTGATTAGGTAAGGAATGAGAAGGTTTTCAGCAGAATCGGAGAGGGAAGGAATACGTGGGAAAACACTGGCAAGGAGAGGGGACGGGAAGTTAGTACATCTGTTATGACATCATGGAAAGACTTCTCTGGTACTAGAGGGAGCTATAGAGGGCAAAAAGTGTAGAACAAGATAGAGACTGGAATACATCCAGAAAATAATTCAGGACGTAGGTTGTATGTGCTACTCTGAGATGATGAGGTCGGCACGCGGAAGGTATTCGTGGCGGGACGAATCAAACCAGTCAGAAGACTGATGACTCAAATAAAATAAAATTAAAGTCAACGTGTACAGCACTAACCACAAAACAGCTGTTCAGGAGGTCTTCGAGACCATCGACTTTCCGACACTTCTGCGGGTCATGCTAATTTTCGCAGTTCGTCCGTGCCACATCATCGCCAATGATGGGAGGCATACTGAATTGCGTCGTAACCTAGATCGGAATATCTGTAGTGACGTTTACTGTTGACTAAAGTGTGTGTAAGCCGTAGTTTGTGAATAGTTTACGTTTCTTTTCATATAGTTCAATAATTGTCTCCCTGTATTTAATATGTCCAAATATTTCTGGTTTTACATCTCCTTTCATATCTATCAGTTGACCAAGATTGACATATTCTGTGACACTTTGAAGCTGCATACTTCCAACAGATACGTACCTCTCCTGTGTCTATCCATTCATTCACCTTGATCTTGGTTTTTCTAATCCAGCTTCAGAGCAGGAAAACGCTAGTTCACCAACCGATGTTTGAAGTTCTTCCATGTTATTTGCAAACAGAAAAGTATCATCAGCGAATCTTCGGTTTTTTAATCTCATTCACAGAATTTGGATCCCCTTTTGTTTTCCAATACAATACAGGCATTAATTTATCGAGAACAGATGAAAATAGTATTGAAAATATAGATTCATCTCGTTTTACATAGTTGTCGGTGGGATATTCATTGGTTTCTTCAACTACATTCGCAAACGCAATGGAAGTTTGATGATTCTTGTGTAAGACTTTAATATAGGCCTGTCGTATTCCACGTTCTTTCAGAGCCGCAAACACAGATGGATGACTGATCGAATCGAGTGCTTTTCCAAATTAAATGAAGGCAAGGCAAAGAAGTAGATGGTTCTCATTGGCTCTCTAATAGTTTCCCGTATAGTGAGGACATGATCAGTTGCACTAAATCCTGCGCGGGATAGCTTGCTCAGTGGGTTGGAAACACCTAACCATGGCCTACATGAAGTTTGAGAAATTTGCTTGCGGAGTTGCCATAGCACGTGATACAATCGGAGAAGATAGAGTTAAAGTGAGCAAATCTTTTCGTTTCTGTGCCAGAGATAGTCGAGATTATTTTCCATCTCGAGAATTTAATATGATCGTCTGCATCACGTCGGGATTGCACAATTTCTCTTGTACAAGATTCAGTGTCAGGTATTGTATGTCTTTTGTTTCTGTTGCAGTTAGCGATGATGTATTCTCTGAAAGCCACGTGCTAATATTACGGATTTCCTTGTTTGCTGTATTATTTGTGCTACTTTCTGTGCCGTAAGGAATAACCCTAATGTCATCTGCAAAGACAAATTTCTTAAAACCATTTGTAACGTGTAATGGCAAATTATTAATGTAAGGTGACTAAGAAATAAAGGAAATATTTCAGTTGTTTATTACAGACAAACTGAAAAATATAAGACCATTTCTTACATCCCTGGATAGTGGAAGTTTTTCAAGAAACATCGAGAAATTCCATTCGCATCACCATTTGATACATCAAGAAAAAACCTAGGAAACAACCTCAACACAACTGGGTAACACACTTAAGTTGTTTATATTACTAAAAGACTCCTTACGTCTGCGAGAGACAGGTTATTTCTCCTCGTGATACAGAAAGTGTGGATAGAATTTGTAACATTACGTGGACTATCGACTTACCACCTCTGACTGAGAATTGCGGAGCGTAGGATAGCAATGCAACTATAATTAGCGTCATTGTCGTAAGCTGCCATTTTCAATACCGAATGTAATTTGATGAACTATGATAACACTTCACATCAGACAAGAGTATGGTGTATACTGAAAAGTAGCTAGTAAAATCGTTTATGGAAAATTATAATTCCATAAATGGAACAAGTATGTCAAATTCTCTGGTTATTTTAACTGCTCCCTTGTTTGTGTCTGGGAAAATTATTTGGTGTGTCGTAACTCGTAGGGAATGTTGTATGCTTGGAAATCAATATAGTCTACACCTCGCTCATTTACGCTCTGTTTTAAGACAACAAATTCTGGAATTTATCGAAACTGATACACAACTTGTACACATTTTCCATGCTGCAGCACATCATAGCACCCCTCTTTTCCCATGCTGCAGCACCTCATAGCACCCAAGTCGGCGTCCCCACGGCGTACGATTACGCCTCTGATTATTTTAAGAATTTTCAGAGTCGACGAACGCCGGAGATTTTATGTCGGGTGGAGTAATTAATTTTATGCCTGTAAGAGTGAAAAAATGTTAGAGAAGCGACTTCTCTCGCCCAAAGGATTCCGTTGAAGAAACTAAATATTGTTTAGTCGTAATAATTTAACATCAAATTTCATGGGGAGAGAAGTTAAAACGGCAGAAAACTCATTCAGTCTCGGTGAGTATCTTTCATGTTCGACGACGATTCCACAATCTTGTGACCCCCGAATTCTCATAAGGACATCACACACATCCATGCCCGAGGCAGGATTCGAACTTGCGACTGTAGCGTTGGCGCGGTTCCAGAGTGTAGCGCCTAGAACCGATCGGCCACCCCGGCCGGCGTCCGAAAAGATAAGTCGTTCGGAAAATGTGTCAAATGCGTTATAGTGGAGAACTTGTACTACTTATATACATTAGGAGTAGGTTTATTTTATGTAACTGTGTATTTGCGATTTATTAAGTGTGTATTCTGTGTTCTTTAAATTCCTTGATGTATGACAAGAAAATTAGAGTTTTGTAATTTACATATGAAAAAATTTAAAGAATATGTTTAAATTTAAATTATTATAGTGTGAATATGTTTATGAAAAAGAGTATGTTGGTGAAAAGCTGGTTCATGCTTAGGGCACTTGTATTTGTACCATGTAAACGCTGTAGGGAAGTCCCTCCGCAACGAAAGTAGCATGGCGCGTTATGAAAAGTGTGTTTGGCAGGCGAAATGAGTGGCTGCTTGGAGTGAACGACAGGCAGTATGTCGCTAGCCTCAGCACTATACACTTCGACGGCGCTAAGGAAGCAATTGGAAGCTGCACTAGAAGGGATTTGCCTCGGACGTGGATCTGGCTATTATTTGGTATTCGCGGAATAATTGAATGGCTCTAATATGTTGAAAATTCAACGCCAAGAAGAGAATTTGTAGAGCATTCGCACATCAAGAGCCGTGAGTCCAGTCAGCCGCCATTGCGTCTACCAACATTCTTCGCCACTGCTTCACAAACTTCATACAGTCAGATGAGTAATGTATATGGGCGTGGACCAGTTAATTTGTGTGTTGTTTCAATAATAATCACATAAAACATAAATTCGTGTCCGAACCATATTTTCATTCCTGATCACGCAACCTACGCAGTGTCCTCACCTAAGTGCCACTGAAATCGAGTAACGTGATTTAAATGAACAATTCTTGGTTTCATGTGTTTAAAAGTGATTTTTTGTCTAAAGGAAAAGGAGTAGTAAAAGTTAAAGACTAACATTTAGATGTTATGTTAATTAACTATTCCAAGTGAAATTGTTAAGGTAGGAAATGTACGTACAAAAATACAAAGATCAATTAATAGAAAAGTGAAGTTAGATAGACTTTTCCTAAAATATCCTTAGTTTACTATAAAATATAGATTTGTAGGATTACAGTGGAATATTGTGTAAATATTATTGCAAAGAACACCTGCTTCAGAGGTAATTAAAGTTCAAGTACATAAAACTCTTTAGGGAATAGATTTAGGATAGTATTGTTAGAAGAAAAATTATGCACATTTTTAAAGAAGGTGTATTCTTGGTACCCATCATGAAAGGTTCCTTTTTGGAGTTAATTAAGCCCAGTGTCGTATTTTATTGTCTGGCAAAGTAATTTATGAACTACCCCAGGTGAAGTAAATGATTAGCTTTTAGAGGAAGTCTTTTCTATTGTAATAATCAAAGAGCTTTGACTAGTCAAACTATACTAGTTTATGGGCCCCCATCATATTTTCCACCTATTAAGAAAATATTGAACTATTACTGGTGCTAAGTAAAACAGATATTTGTTGAGGAGCTTAAACAGCGTATTTATGATGTTATTCCTCTTTATTTGTGTTTTCCAGTCAGTCAAGATAGAAGCCCCACATGTACAAATTTAGTTCTGCACTTCATGCAGTGATATTTCTGTATTTGAGTAAGTAATGCTCTTGAGTGTGACTGTCATTAGTATGAGCTTGGTGTAAATTAGTTCACCATTATTTACTGGTGTGTGAGTTATCGGTAACTGTTGCTACACACAGTACAGAGAGCACTGTATCAGTTTGTATCCTGTTTGGTATTCAAAGGGAAATCTCAACAAATGCAACTAGAATCACCAATATTAAATTTTCTCAACTATACACTTCCTAATTAATGTGCCTAATTGGGCTGGTGACCGTTCATTCTTTTTCATTAATTTATGAGTTTACTACTTTCGTTAACTCTCAAGATTAAAGCCCGTTTGGTTTTTCTGTTGTTTCACCAAATTCAAAATTATAGTTCGATACCCGTGTCCATTAGACACACGTGCTGTCCAACTTCTAAATTCTCTCAGAGGGTAACCTTAGCGTGTTTCACGGCGCGTTAATGTTATAAACTGAAAAGCAAAAGGTTTTACCTTCTGTTAAGGTCGATAGGATGCAATTGCTGCGGTAACTAGAATTTGTAAGACTTCATATGCAGGCGTCGTTTCAGAACAAGTGACACCATTTTCTGTAGAAGGTGAAGTTGGTGTCCTGTCTTTGTTGTGGACTTCCCAGGGCTCTGTATGAACGCATTTGAAATACCCTCTACGTTTTCATCAGATACGTGTGGACAACCAGTGCTCTCCCATATATATCTGTAACCAACTTCCAAGAATATTTTATGCCAGTAACAAATTTGGTGGTGCAGAGGCGGCTTCTTGCTGAATCGACGGCGGGATGCACGTTGCACTTGAACAAAATTATTCCTCTTGTGGTGTAGTCGCATTATTGCCACAAACAAACAAACAGCGCAACTGTGCCAAAAACATTGAACGTTATTCTATCCAGTGATATGCCCAATGTGTTTCTATCTTTTATAGTTTGTCTGTAATAAACAATTTATATCTTTTCGTTGTTTTTTAATCACCTCTTTCACACAGACGAAATAAAAATTCGCAACACCAAAAAATATTTAATGTCAAGTAATTAAATTCCATGTATACATTTGTCCAGTTAAAATATTTAAGTGCTTAACATTGCAGGATCACAGGTTAATTTAACCACGAGATAAGCAATTGAAAAAGTGAAGTGCTGGTACATTAATAACCGGTGTAACCACCAGAACGTCGAATGCAAGCGTGGAGACGGTGCGTGCATTGTGTTGTACAGTTGCCGGATATCACTTTGTGGGGTGAATTACATGTCTGTTGCACTTCATCGGTCAGTGCAAGGACAGTTAATTCTGGTAGTAGATGACGCTGGTGATGTCGTCCGGTGATGTTCCATGTGTTCTCGACTGGAGATAGACCTGGTTATCGAGCAGGCCAAGGCAAGGTGTTCACACCCTTTAGAGCATGTCTGGTTACAACAGCGGTGTGGGGGTGAGAGTTTATCTTTCCTAAAACACCCCCTAACATGATGTTCATGAATGACAGCACAACAGGTCAAATTACCAAACTGACGTACAAATTTGCGGTCGGCGTGCGTGTGATGATTGACATACGAAAGCACACCCCAGACTTTAAATCCAGGTGTAGGGTCCAGTGTGTCTCGCACTCAAACAGGTATCTTACAGTACACCATCTAACCAACACACGGCCATCACTGGCACCGAAACAGAACCAGTACTCATCAGAGACCCAACAAACCACAACCTTGGAATCCAAAGAGCTCTCACTTGACACCACTGAAGTCGCAGATGGCGGTGGTTTGGGGTCAGTGTAATGCACGCTACAGGGTGTCTGGCTTGGAGCTGTCCTTAAGGTATTCGATTTGTAGTAGTTAGTTGTGCCATTCTGTTGCCTTGTTGCCACCTGCTTCTTCAATTGCTGCTGAAGATGATCTTCTCCCTCAGCAGTGTGACGTGGCCATTCGGAGGTCGGTTTTCTTGTGACCGTACATTCCCCTGTCCGCTGCTGCCAGCAGTAATGCACATTAGCTGCATTCCTGCCAAGGCTTCGTGCAGTATCACAGAATGAACATCCAGCTCCACTCGCTTACACGACGTCATTCAAACTCAATGAAATGTTTGAAAATGGTGTACTTGTCGCCTTAACGGCATTTTTGACAAATATCAACTCACCACATTCAATATCTAAGCTAACTACACGACTGTCCATTAAAATTGCTACACCGCGAGGATGACGTGCTACAGTCGCGAAATTTAACCAACAGGAAGAAGCTGCTGTGATATGCAAATGGTTAGCTTTTCAGAGCATTCACACAAGTTTGGCGCGGGTGGCGACACCTACAACGTGCCGACATGAGGAAAGTTTCCAGCGCCGGCTGGGGTGGCCGAGCGGTTCTAGGCGCTACAGTCTGGAACCGCGCGACCGCTACGGTCGCAGATTCGAATCCTGCCTCGGGCATGGATGTGTGTGTTGTCCTTAGGTTAGTTAGGTTTAAGTAGTTCTAACTTCTAGGGGACTGATGACCTTAGAAGTTAAGTCCCATAGTGCTCAGAGCCATTTGAAAGTTTCCAACCGATTTCTCATACACAAACAGCAGTTGACCGGCGTTTCCTGGCGAAACGTTGTTGTGATGACTCGTGTAAGGAGGAGAAACGCGTTCCATCACGTTTCCGACTTTGATAAAGGTCGGATTGTAGCCTATCGCGGTTGCGATTTATCTTATCACGACATTGCTGCTCGCGTTGGTCGAGATCCAATGACTGTTACCAGAATATGGAATTGGTGGGTTCAGGAGGGTAATACGGAACGCCGTGACGGATCCCAACGGCCTCGTATCACTAGCAGTCGAGATGACAGGCATCTTACACGCATGGCTGTAACGAATCGTGCAGCCACGCCTCGATTCCTGAGTCAACAGATGGGGACGTTTGCTAGACAACAACTATCTGCACGAACAGTTCGACGACGTTTGCAGCAGCATGGACTAACAGCTCGGAGACCATGACTGCGGTCACTCTTGACGTTGTATCACAGACAGGAGCGCCTGCGATGGTGTACTCAACGACGAAACTGGGTGCACGAATGGCAAAACGTCATTTTTTCGGATGAGTCCAGGTTCTGTTTACGGCATCATGATGGTCGCATCCATGTTTGGCGACATCGCGATGAACGCACGCGCGTATTCATTATCGCCAAATTGCCATATCACCCGGCGTGATGTTATGGGGTGACACAGGTTACACGTCTCGGTCACCTCTTGTTCGCATTGACGGCACTTTGAATAGTGGACGTTACATTTCAGATGTGTTCGACCCGTGGCCCTCCCCTTCATTCGATCCCTGCGAAACCCTACATTTCAGCAGGATAACGCACGACCGCATGTTGCAGGTCCTGTAGGGGCCTTTCTGGATACAGAAAATGTTCGACTGCAGCCCTGGCCAGCACATTCTCCAGATCTCTCACCAACTGAAAACGTCTAGTCAATGGTGGCCGAGCAACTGGCTCGTCACAATACGCCAGTCACTACTCTTGATGAACTGTGGTATCGTGTTGAAGCTGCATGGGCAGATGTACCTGTTCACGCCATCCAAGCTCTGTTTGACTCAATGCCCAGGCGTATCAAGGCCATTATTAAGGCCAGAGGTGGTTCTTGTGGGTACTGATTTCTCAGGATCTATGCACCCAAATGGCGTGAAAATGTAATCCCATGTCAGTTCTAGTATAATATATCTGTCCAATGAATACCCGTTTATCATCTGCATTTCTTCTTGGTGTAGCAATTTTAATGGCCAGTAGTGTAACTCTCACGGTCCTTACAGCGTGTATTTAAAGTGCACCTGATTTGCATCCTCATAGTGGCGCTACAAAGCCACTTTCATGGTACTGGGCCGAAAATTGATTCTTTTTTTTTTTTATTTCTGGTATGTGCTTACGGGACCAATCTTCTGAGGTCATTGGTCCCTAGACCTACACACTTCATAATCCAATTTAAACTAACTTACGCTAAGGACAACACTCACACCCATGCTCGAGGGACGACTCGAACCTCCGACGGGGGCAGCCGCGAGAACCGTTGCAAAGCGCCTGAGACCCTGCTGCTACCGCTGAAGTTGTCCTTCAGGTGTGTAAACGCATCTACCAAGTTTCGTTTTCGTGACACAAATACTTCTTTGTGTTGCAATTGTTATTTATTTATTTGTTTTGTTGGCGTCATAGTATATTACGCAAAGCAACGGACCTACAACTGATCCGTGTGGTACGTCCCATTTCACGTGAAACCAGTCAGACTATCTCTTTCCCTTTTATTCACGCAGTAGGAGAAACATCCGCATCCCACTTTCCATGTACAAAACGAACCGCGGTAGAGCTGCCGTCACTTCCAGCTGAAAATTACTTCCACGTACCGCTGACTGCTGAAAGCCGTCTGCGTATGAGGCGGCGTGTCTGGCTGTGCTGGTCCCGGTAGCTGTGCGCATGCGCAGTGAGGCGGCTGTCGCAGACACCTGTTCGCTGCGGGGTAACGAGCGCGCGCCGCCCCCGCTGCAGCCGGCTTCTAATTTGCCGGCGGCGTTAATTACCGGCGCAGCACGCCATCCGCCGCCTCCTGCCCCCAGGCGGCTCAATTAAACGCTCGCACCTGTCCCAGACCGCCCCCGCCGCCGGCCGTGGTCAGCTATTAGCTGGACGGCGTCCGTCCACCGCAGGATGCCAGAGGACACGCGTGACGATGTGGACATCGCCCGTACGAGTGAGCAACTCCGACCTTCACCCAAATTATCCAGTAGTGTGCAGCAGAGCTTGGTTCCTACAACGTAGATAATTACAGACCATCAGCAACTGAAGCTTACATAAAGTGTAACACGCAAAACGTTTCAGCTGACACGAAACGTGGATGGCCTGTCGACGTTACTATGAAATTTCACCTAGTCAAAATTCATCAGCTGACAGATGACTCTTATGGTAGCGGGCGGGGTTTATTCCACTGAAGATGTCTGGGATGAAAGATTGGTTTGATACATGAACCTGTTTCCTCCCGTTTCGCCTTCGACTGCGATCGGCTTTCAAGATAAATGACTACTCCAGTAATGGAAACGAGCGTTTGGGGTCATTGGCCGGGAGACCCCTTACGGGGCAGGTCCGGCCGCCTTGGTACAGGTCTTACTAGATTCGTCGCCACACTGGGAGACCTGCGTTCCGGATGGGGATAAAATGATGATGATGACAACACAACACCCAGTCCCTGAGCGGACTACTCAGCTAATGGGACGGACTACTGCTGTAATGAGGTGATGCGAGCACTCCGTCCTAGACAAGAAAGAGCAGCGACTAAAGAGGACACATCGGATCAGAAACGTGATGGGAAAGTATGGTATTGAAAACATCGCTCGATTACTCAAGAAGATAAAAGGACGCTTAAGGACGACATACGATGTGCAATATCCTTTAGCAGCATCTGGGCTATACGAAATTGTGTGTATCTGTCAACAAGTATAAATTGATGTGACAAAATTCGTGCGGTAGCAATATGCACGTGTACAGACAGCGGAAGTATCGCATAGATAAGGTATTAAAACGCAGTGTATTCACGGACCTCTGATTTGTACTCACGTGATACACATAAAAAGCTTTCTCGCTTGATTATGGCCAAACGACGAGACTTAACAGGCTCTGAACGCAGAATCGTAGTTGGAGCTAGACGCATGGGACCTTGCATTTCGGAAATCGTTGGGGCATGCAATATTCCATGTTCCAAAGTGTCAAGAATGTGCCGAAGGTACCAAATTTCACCAATGGCAAGGTAGTGGCCGACGGCCTTCACGTAAGCTGAGACCAGCGGTGTTGGCTTAAAGTAGTAAGTGGCAACAGACAAGAACACTGCATTAAATAACCACAGAAATCAATGAGGGATTTACAACGAAGTTAAACGTTAGGCCAGTGCGGCGAAATTCGGATTCAGTGGGCTATGGCAACAGACAATCTAGGCGACTGCCTTTGCTAGCAGCACAACATAGCCTGAAACGCCTCTCCGGAACTCTTGAACGTATCTGTTCGACCTTAGAAGACTGTGGCGGCTCATAAGAGTCCCGATTTTAGTTGGTAAATGTTGGTAGTAGGGTTAGAGTGTGGCGCAAACAACAAAGGTCCATGCCATGTAGAGTTGCTGCAATACGCCGGCCAAAAGGAGGTCCGACTCCGTATTAGGAGGAGCACCGTGACTTTTGTCACCTCAGCGTGCGGTGGCACCATAAAAGGAGGTACTGAAACACATTCAGTCAAACAGAAAAGCATCTTCCCCACGGAAATACTGACAAAGCGGTCGTAACGGAACATACATTATGTGATCAAAAGTATCCGGACATCTGGCTGAAAATGACTTACAAGTTCGTCGCGCCCTCCATCGGTAATGCTGGAATTCAGTATGGTGTTGGGCCACCCTCCGCCTTGAGTACAGCTTCCACTCTCTCACGCATACATTCTATCAGATGCTGGAAGATTTCTTGGGGAATGGCAGCCCATTCTTCAAGGAGTGCTGCACTGGGGAGAGGTATCTATGTCGGTCGGTGAGGCCTGGTACGAAGTCGGCGTTCCAAAACATCCCAAAGGTGTTCTATAGGATTCAGGTCAAGACTCTGTACAGGGCAGTCCATTACAGAGATTTTATTGTCGTGTACCCACTCCACCACATGCCGTGCATTATGAACATATGCTCCATCGTGTTGAAAAATGCAATCGCCATCCCCGAACTGCTCTTCAACGGTAGAAAGGAAGAAGGTGCTTATAACATCAGTGCAGGCCTGTGCTGTGGAAGTGTCACGCAAAACAACAAAGGGTGCAAGCTACGTCCATGAAAAACACGACCACACCATAAAACCACTGCCTACTAATTTTACCGTTAGCACTGCACACGCTGCCAGATAATGTTCACCGGGTATTCGCCATACACACACGCTGCCATCGGATCGCCACATTCTGTACCGTGATTCGTCACTTCACACAACGTTTTTCCACTGTTCAATCGTCCACTGTTTATGCTCCTTACACCAAGAGAGGCGTCGTTTGGCTTTTCTCGACGTGAGATGTGTCTCATGAGCAGCCGCGCGACCATTAAATCCAAGTTTTCTCACCTCCCTTCTAACTGTCATAGTACTTGCCGTGGATCCTGATGCAGCCTGGAATTCCTGTGTGATGGTCTGGATAGATGTCTACGTATTACACATTACGACCCTCTTCAACTGTCGGCGGTCTCTGTCAGTCAACAGACGAGGTCGGCCTGTTCGCTTTTGTGCTGTACGTGTCCCTTCACGTTTCCATTTCACTATCACATAGGAAACAGTGGACATAGGGATGTTTAGGAGAGTGGAAATCACGCGTATAGACGTATGACACAAGTGACACCCAATCAACTGACCACATTCGAATCCCTTGAGTTTTGCGGAGCACCCCATTCTGCTCCCTCACGATGTCTAATGACTTCTGAGGTCGCTGATATGGAATACCTGGTAGTAGGTGGCAGCACAATGCACCTAATATGATAAACGTGTGTTTTTTGTGGTGTCCGAATACTTTTGAACACACATTGTATCTTCCGAGGTAGGAATCAAGAAATAGAGTAATTCAGAGGGACAAGCGTTTCAGCAATGAAATGCATTATCATGTGCCCCTGCATAGAGATCCAATACAGATTCATAAACACCGCGTATTAATTTTAACAGAAAGGAAGAAAATTTTTTAGTTATATAAATTATAGTTGTCGATTTTGCGCTATTAGAATGACGGTCGATCATTAGCAATCGAAAACTATAGTGCCACTTAAAGATAATCACACAATCGGCATCACGTGACTATAGGTCATTGACCCTTATGCAGCGCTATAAAATTCAGCAGCCCCTCGAGTCCTTGTTGCAGTTACCTCCAAAGATGTTTCCCGCAATTGTAGACTAAACGTGGAGAAACAGCTTTATGCAAGTCGTTTCAATTTCTTTACATCGAAGGTCAATAGATTACGTTACGGGGAAGATTTTTTGTTGGAGACGAAATATTGCCTGACACTTCCCATAGACGCTAGGGGTTTTTCATTTGTTGGTTACGGGTCGAAAAGGTGGCAGGGCATAAGTGCTATGCATCGTGCATGTGCAGTGTGTGTTGCCTATAGCCAAGTAATTTCTCCGCGTGGAATGGGATTGGTACAGCAAAATTTAATTTTCTGATTCGCTTCTGAAATTTGTTTCTGACCTTAGATACACTCTTTATTAATATTATGTTACTGAAACTCACTCTGTCTATTTAACAGGATAGGTGGTATGCAGATACAGAATACCTGGTTAGTAAGCCCTGCCAGTTTGGTGAAATCTTGTCTTCCGAGGACCGGTGAACTCAATACAAAGACTCTTAAATTCTGTTACAAAAGTTGTGGTCCTGGCATGATCTGTCTCCCCAAAATGTTTGGTGCGAAGACTTCGGAACATCCTGCACACTGACTCGTTTGCCAGTCTCTATCCCGGAAGTCCTAACTGAAATACTACCACAGCTGTAATGTTGAGGACGGCCTATTTTAAAAACGGTCGTGTCTAATACGCGCTTAAGCTTTCGTGGCCGGAGTGCACATCAGTAACATTCTTATGGGATATGCGACTCCATCATGACTTGATTAAACTACCGACCTCAAAGCTTTCCATATACAAAAGAAGTTACCTTGAAGATTTCTGCTTGCAGTAGTATCCGAAACAGCAGTATTGTATCATATCACAACCCGATCACACACACAGAAAAACGTCATTTAAATATTCATGTCTTCTTTGAAGATAATCTAAGTGAGGAACGTATCGAGCCTTACATCACAGATTAAGACTTGGTGAAAGGGCACATTTTTTATTTCGGACTCGAAAATTTAAATTATAATAGCGGATGAGAAATACCAAAAGAAATTCTTTTGGTACTGCACCAAATATCTTGGGGTGACAGATCATGCCATGGGCACCAACTTCTAATAGCGCAAAATCGACGTATACAATGTATATAACTAAACAATTTGTTCCGTTCTGTTAAGAGTAATACGCAGTGTTTATGAATCTGTATTGGATCTCGTATTTGTCCCGCTGAGCCTTCTTCGACAAATAATTGCTGAATGGTACTTGGGCATTGTGTCGTAAAGCGTTGTGGAAACTGCACAATATTTTTACGAGACAGCATCTCGATATTTTCAGCATTTTTAAACAAACTTTGCTCGTACATGTTCCGTTTACATTCTTCTGTTGCACTAAGTTATTTAGACTTATCTTTGTTTTATTTTGAATCCATAACAGTGTAACGACGCCATTTTCGTATGTATAAATAATTTACAGTAAACTTTCAGTGAGTATAAACGATAATTATTTTGTTTTGACTATATTACCAGTTCCAAGAAATTTATCCATGAATTGTACGTGTTTATAAACTATTTCGCTAAGCAGCCTACTGCGTTGCAATGATGCAAGGGTAACTTCTTTAATAAATGCATGGGCTTCAGAGTTCTGTTGTACGATCGACACCTACTGAAGCGCGCCAAGCTAATAGTCTTGGTCGTAAACTTACGACACGAAGAGTGTATTGTAAGACGGCCAGTGCAGACTTTGTCCCCCAACGACGTCATAAAACCTTTTTCCCGTTATACTGGCTGTTAAATTTCGCTCCTCTCTCAATGTATCACACGGCCCGATCAACATCTACATTTTCTTATGCCCTCACTTCATGAGACACTTAACCCAGAACGTTAGCGCAAAGAATAGTGAACTAGAGCTTCACACCACCACCTCTCTTCAACTTGCCGGCCGAATACTCTCAACGATGTCCTCGGACGCTAGAGCCACATAAACTATCTCCTGATACTTTGTATTTTTTTAAATCTCTTTGACTTAAAGAGTAGATCTTTGATACTATTTCTTTTTATAGTTAAGAGAGAAACTTATTATTCTTGGCGGATGCCGTAACTTAATCCTCTGTGCAATGCGTTAAGTGATTTTTCGGGTAATGGCCAGCATCGATAATTTTTCAAATTGTTAGTAGTAAAAAATAAAATGGAATCTTCTACAGAACTGCTGGATCTAAGGCGTTTTACCATGAATCGGCAACTCAAGCAGTTTCGTTCAACAAAAAAATAGAATTAACGTTAAGTATATTAATTATCAAGAAAAATAGACAGTTATGTAATTCTAGTCTCCTTCACAATACTGAGAGTTATTCTATATACATTCCAAGACAAGAAGAAAAAGACGCACCGCGAAGGAATTATCCGAAAAGAACAGAAGCTGGTGGATGTGAGCTACAGTTGCATACAAACAAATGATTACAATTTCGTAAAAATTTCATCGTTTATTCAAACAGCTTAACAAACTGAGCAAGTCAATAACTTATTCAAGGACTTATTCAGGTTGACATTGACTGATACAGTAGCTGGATGTTCTTCTCAGGGATATCCCGTCAAATGCAGTCCAAATGCCGCACTAGTTCGTCCAGAGAGCAGGTTGGAAAGCCCTGCCGATAATGCTCCAAACATTCTCCATTGGGATTAGATCTGACTACCTTGATGACCAACAAAGCGTTTGGGAAGCGTGAAGGCAAGCAGTAGAAAGTCTCGCCTTGTGCGTGTGGGCAGTAGTTTAGCTGAAATGTAAGACCAAGTGTCTTGCCTCGAGGACAAGAAAACTGGGCGTAGAATATGGTCGACGTACCGCTGTACTGTAAGGGTGAAGCAGATGACAACCTTGGGGGATCTGCTATGAATCGAAATGCCACCCCCCACCATCACTCCTGGTTATTGGTCCGTATTGCGGGCCACATTCAGGTTCGTATACCACCGCTGTATGGGACGTTCCAGCCATGTCTTCGGTTGTCATCGGAGCTCATATGGAAGCGGGGCTAACCCAACCAAAGAGATTCCATGTGGAAGACGTGTCTAGATACGCCGTGGACAACGGTGGGATACCAGTCGGACTGTCTCTAGCCGCATGGCCAAAGGACAAGGAATTACTGGAGTGCGACTCCTTTTCACAGCAGGCCTCCTGAGGTTATCATCTGCATCGCCCTTACAGCACAGTGATACGTCGACGATATTCTACGCCCTGTTTTGTTGCCCTTCATGGCAAGACATCCTGGGATTACATTTCAGCGAGATAATCCCCGCCTGCAGATGACGACAGTTTCAACAAATTACCTTCGCGCTTGCCAAACGCAACCTTGGCCATCAAGGTCGACGGATATTTCCCCAATAAAGGGCTTCTGGAGCACTATGGGCAGGGCCCTACTACGAGGTCGGGAGTTTGTTGATATAACTCGCCAGCTGGACAGAAGATGGCGCGGTACCCCTCAGTAGGACTTTCAACAACACTATGAATCAATGGCAAAATGATTAAAAAACTGCTTGCATAAGGGCCAGACGTGGCCCAATCCATTATCATGTATATCTCATATACAGATTTCCGTCCAATTCGGATTATTTCCTTCGTGGTGCATTTTTTATTTCTTTGTCTTAGATTGTTGCTTCTGTAAATCATACTACCAGTACATCGAATGTGTAACGACAAATTGGCGACTTGCCTGCTTATTTCATTAAACGTCTTTATCTGCCAACCAACAGAGGCAAAAATCCTCATATAACATTGGCGTTTTTGGTCAGGTATAACGGAAAAGTTGAGAGTAGCAGCGATAAGAATACGCTGTAAGGTTCTGTGCAGCATCTTCTGGTACAATGGCTACACACCGACATAAAGAATAATCGCAATATTTGGTTGACTTTCGGTGAACATTTCACTCACCGCCTGCAGTCGATACGGCTTATATGTGAGTCGAGCGAAACTGCACAAGCTTTCGTTATGGATTTCGCCATGTAACGTCCCCCCTCCCTTCTATCGACAATGTTAGAAACATATGACCATGATAGCATGTACCAAAACAATTGGAATACAATTTTGAAAAGGCTATCGTTCCGAAGATTCAATATAAATTCAATAAATGAGGGGGAGGTTAACAACAAGATGGCTTCTAGGACAACTTATTCCGTCTACTTAATTACTGTAAATTTTAGTATGGTTGTTCGAAAGGTTTGTGCTATCATTCACGTACTGTACCAACGAGAAGGCGTGGATCGGAACAGAATAATAAGAGTTACTGAAATAATTAGAGCTAAAGAAATACGGTCGCCAGCCCAATTGGGCAAAATTTCTGTTCGGTAGGTGAATTAATGAACCGAACAGTCAATGTCAAGAATTACCCGAACACGCACGGTAACAGAGGGCTGCACGCACGTTAGAAAAAACAATTGAAACCTTTACGTAATAAAGCGAGAAAGAAAATAGTTTGAACTTGAAATATCATTAACTAATAGAGCTGAGATTTTGAAAACATACGAGATGACACTTGCATTAATGGTTACTTAGTGTTGTACGTGACAATGGCACTACCTCACAATAATGTCTACTATTTTCATATGAATTTTGGAAAATGGCAAAAAATAATTGAAAGAAACACTATTGACTTCTGAACAGGGAAGTAGAAATTGATAATTACTGTATCAAGTGGTAATTATTATACTTTAGCACGACTTCAAGTCAAAATGTGAACCAGAACATTACTAACCACAAATTACAATAATCACTGCTATTTGCACTCACTCATTAATTCTAGTTAGTGCTTTTGTTCCTAGTGCGAGGAATCATTTTAATTTGATTAGTTGATTTACTATTTGCAACAGTTAGATTGAGGTTCGAATTTAAGGTTAGTGAGACTAAGATTACTGAATGCTTTAAGTTCAAATCTTTAATCTAACTGAATCATTTAGTTCATAAGCAAAATTAACTGGCACTGAAATTTTCATTTCTTATAAACGGTAGTTGCATTATTGTAACAATAGGACAGATCAGGAACCTACTTGGCGAATGATGTTAGGAGAATCACGGGTAAACAGTTTTGATTAAACTATGGTAATTATTCACTCGTGAAACACCACAAAGCTGAGTAACGCCATTACAAAACTAGTTAACAATAAGCTGTGATGCAGCAATCTTACTTCAGTCCATTCTCGCCGTGACGAAGTTGCTGACGACGATACTGTTGCTGGTTCCTTTCCATGATAATTAGCGAGCACGGGAGTTATTGGCAATGATATTGGCGTGGCGGGTTCTTGATGTTTCTGCAGCCAATATTTCCACCGCCCATGCTCATCACTTGCCACGTGCCGCTAAACAATCACTCCTCCAGTAGAGTGCACGCCATCCATGCGTCCGCACTTCACTAAGTCTCAGACCAGAGTTCCCCCTCCGTGTAGCGCGCGCTCTGACGTAAGATCCTCCCGCGTCCAGAGACGCCGCTACTCCAACGATACTTATTCGTTGACAAAAACCTAACGTTTCTCTAACATTCCCTCAGCGATTACTCAGCGATGTTTACATGACACACATAATTGATTATACAGCAAAATAAACAAATTAATTCATACATCGTGTACATATAAATTTAATTAAAGATAAAACCAAGTATATATACAATAATAAATGGTCGAAGAGCACATCGGCATGAAAGTATTACAGGCTGCACGGTCGTGTAATTTTATTTTACTGTGTGTCTGTATATTTACGAGGTGTGAATTAGCGTTTATTAACGGTATAGCGTAGATTTACGCTATCTGCAGAGCCGCTTGGTTTGTTTCGAACAGGCCAGAGACCGGTCGTTGTCACCAGCGCATTAAAGCTTTCGATCAAGCAGCACCAGAGACGTAGCTCGTTTGTTTATTAATCACATTAAGAACTTCTATGTAGGAGCTAGCGACTTACTTATCCTGTGTGTCGCTCTAGTTTAAGTCCTCGTGTTTTTGTGATGTAGATTCACATCGTATTTAATATGGGTAAGGAATATAAATTGTTCAGATGCAAGCTGAGTTGGAATACCTTTCTTCGCAGTTCGTCTGATAAATATATTTCAGACGCTGTCGCGCTGATATTGTTCCTTGGTCATTTATAGTCGTTTGCTTTGTTTCAAAGAAGGGCCTCGGTCTGAAGGGTCCGGATGGTTACGAAGGGTGACATTATTGGTGTTTGCGATCTCCTATGTCAGGTCTCTTGATGGAGATGCCAAGGAAAGGAAGAAGCCCAGTGTGCCCTCTGTGTAGTGCCGGGGGTGAGTCATCCTAGATGTAGAAGGGTGCTTAAAGTGGTGGTTCGTGTCGGTATCAGTGATGCGTGCCTTTTCAGATCGGAAGAGATTCTTTCTGGTTTCCAGGAGTTATATGAAGTGCTACAGACTGACACTTGAAACACGTATGTAACGTAGCAGCGATGGTGAAGCATGATAAAATCTTTGACCAGAGAGCCTTTTATCGTAGTTAGTCTGCGCTTGACCGCGCGAGTGTTGCGAGCAGTACGCTAGTAGTCGTCGTGCAGTACTGTCTGTCCATAGCAGTAGCTCAGTTCAGTTGCGTGCAGTATGTCGGTAGTAGCAGTCGAGTGCAGTTGTGTGTGTGAGGAGTCGGCGAGCGTCGACATGGCATTCTGGTCAAGAGGCTGAATGAGGTATATTGTTAATTAAGGTAATCATCAGATAATGTAAAGTTTATTTATTGTAATTAATTTTCAACAAGTGCCCCAACAATAATTTTGATATCAAAGCAATATTTTTAACAAAAGAAGCATTTAATTGAACCAACGATTTCCTTCCATTTCCCTTAAAGAAAAGTTTCAGTTAAATTTCAAAAAAAAAAAAAAAAGGAGAATATTATTTGCAATGCAGTTCCTCCAAGCCGTGGTCAACAATAAGAGCAGAAATTTGACAAGCAGTTTCAATGAGGTAAGAAATTAATTCTGATTTTTTGCACAGGTCCAAAGACCGATATTTCGGTTTAATTGAGTTATCATTATCACTGAGATTTTCTTATCACTGAATTGACTTTCATCATTTTCGTGACAGCTTATACTTTCAGTCAGATTGCGATTCTCATTTTTATTGTCATTAAATTTAATTGCTAGAGAGGTTACGCTTTGGTCCCATTTCCATTATCATTGTCAATAAATTTTTTTGTGGGGAGGTTACACACTCTTACTTGCAACTCAAACCAGAGCTGACCGATCTGAACCAGAGGCCCAGCCGGTTCTGCGACCGGGGAGACTACACATTTCTTAGCTTGTATCACAGAACGGATACGTGTCAGGGTACGCTTAATAGGTGAAGGGTCCTCTTCACATAAGGGACGTCTACTGTCCGGAGTAGACTGGTCGTGTTTTTAGACTATAGATGGTCTCACAAAATTATAAACAGAGTCAAAATCTCAAAGGAAACAAATCATAACAGGACGACGATTAATCTAGTAAACATCGGTACTATAGCTGTAAGTGTCTGTAGGTGTTTTGGGAAAAAATCAGAGCTCCAAGAGCTCATACGAAGCATTATTCTATTTACTGAAAGCTCGCTAAGGCCGGAGATAAGTTGAGCTGAAAATTTTACTAGTAACCTAAAGGAGTTCTGAAAGGATGAACTACTTTCAGTTGGTGTGTCTGTAACTGTTAGTAATTTATCTTGTACTAAAATTAAATTAGAGAACTGCTGTGAATGATTAGATTATATTTGGAGTGATTTCCTTTATTGCTGCCTCCTCCACCTGAGTCAGGTGATACAGTTGTTGAAAGGTTCAAGGAAAACTGAGTTTCATTTCAAACAGGTACGCATCTCATATGGTCACAGTTGGTGGAGATTTCTATCTTCACTCGATATATATATATATATATATATATATATATATATATATATATATATATGAAGAGGGTGAGAGGCGTAAAACATGTTCCTAAGGTTAATTAAATCGTTTCTCCGAAAATTATTTTAAGCAATTGCTTCTGGAGCCCACATCAAGAGTAAATGTTTGCGACACCATGCTAGAACTCGTAGTGACAGGTTATTCTATGTAAGAGTAAATTACTTTTATTTCCGTCCATGATCACACACTGCTTCGTACTTACACTATCATTTTCTATCAGCAATTCCTATCTTCAGATCTGGAACAAATATGGAAAATGAGGTACAACTAGCGGACAGATAACACCTTACAATAATAAAATATGCCATAAGGAAAAATCATCACTTTCATGGATGTGGAATCATGCGTGTAAAATATGACGATACGTACCAGTTTTATAACATGTCATAATATAATAAAGCCATAGTGGTAATGTCACAAAATCAGCTTCTCATCTTCGGCATAATTAAAATATAGTGTAAAGTACACCACAGTGACGGAAGAATAATACTTTTATATTTTTTTAATATGTAATCTGTTTGCTAGTTGTAATTTACTTCCAATTTTTGCTGCAGATCTGAAGATGGTGATTGCTGACCGAAACCGGTAGTCTAAGCACCAAACTTCTGTGATCATTCACGGATATAACAGTAGATTATCCTGAACTACTTCGATCACTGCTTTAATCGGCCCGAATGTCGCAGCTTTGAATTCTGAGTAAACTGAGAGTCATTACAGACAGAAATACTACTGACCGCATGGTCGTTGTACCGATACTGAGGAGTGTAATATCCAAGCTACCAAAACTAAACATAAAATACATTCATTTAAAAAAGTAGACAAAAACTCTTTTCCTGCGTTCCCTCGGAGACAGTCTCCATATCTTCCAAAGTAACAATGTAAGCGTCAAGTAACTGAAATAAAGCTTGCAAGTACAGGTATCAGACTCCAAATGGATATGTTAATGAAGTTATTCATCTAACTACAAAAGGAAAGTAGCTGTCACTATGTCGATTTGGTTTACTATCACAAGACTTCTAATAAAATTATTTACCGTCTGAATGAAGGATATAATCATTTAATAAATGCACAGAAGATTGTAATTAAGAACTATAGCCTTGGCACAGGTAGGTGGGCACATGATAGCGTAATATGAAACTATATCGCAGACAGATGTATAAGAGCTGGGAATTCTGATTCCAGCTCGACAGCTATACCGCTCTAACTGGGAAGCTTTATTGTCTCTTTCTCTCTCTCTCTCTGGCACACTTGAAGTAAGTACTCTCTTTGAACCACTCTACTGTAAGTGTGTTCTCAGTTAAGTCTATGAAACGAGAATGGTTCTGCCAGTGTAGGAATCTCTCTGACCTTTCGTGTTCCAAACAATAATTTTAAAAGCAAGTTTCCTCCTGTTACAAATTTTGTCATGCTTAACCAATAGCGGTGTTGCACTAGAAGGAAGGTAGAGAATAACTTCCACTATATGACAGATTTCCAACACTGGTCACCCAAAAGCCTTGCATTTAAATACACATGGGAAAAGGCCTTACTTCGAAAGTAATTACTGTGAACCAATCACCGAAAATAAACAAACATTCCTGGTTGACGCTGCCACGTCGAAGGGTCAGTCACATGGTGTCAAGCTCTGAGTTCTAAAACTGGTTTGTAGACATTATTTCGCCAAAAATGATTCTCTAGTACTTCACACAATGCAGTTTTTGTGGAGTGCAGACCTTCCTGCTTCACACCTGCTGTGTGGCGTTGGTACTCTGTGACTTCTCTGTTCTGTACCTGCTCAGGGTTGACTTCCACCACTGAATTAATTATGATACTTTGGTCCCTCTAAGTCCGTCCATTCACAGGTCAAGGATTCCGCCAACGTCTCCTGTTGATCGGGTCACTGACGTGTCTGACTGTCCGTGGGCGCGTCGTTACTGCATGGTTGACTCTACCTGCACCCAGTCGCGTGGCAGCTTGTACAATCCAAAAAAAGAAGGGGAAATGGTGGCGTGTGGGGTGATAGGTAACGGTTGGGCCTAGCAGGTAGCAATGCGTTGGTGAAGCCGACGCACCTGGACCACGGCCACAACCTCTATAAAATCGTCCACCACAAAGGGGGACATGTCGGGGCATGGCTGCTTGGCAGGGAGGAGGACTTGGACGACCGGTCGGCCTGTGAACTGGCGGATTAAGTTACACTGCGCCTCAGGTGCCAGCTAAAGAAAATCACAAGGCTGCAGAAAGTAATGGGTCTCCATTACCGTAATAAAAGGAAGGGTGAAGAAGAAGTAATTAACAGTACAGTCATTATAGTAGTGAGTATTCTCTTCATTTTTCATACTGAGTTAAAGAACAGATTCTGCTGACTGCTAGGATCTGCATTTTACGTACATTATCGAAACAGGTGGTTTGACTGTTTGAGCATAAACTGCCATCTAACAAATACTTTCACAGCATGATAGCAGTGGTAACGATATTGACGACAGCATGACTAAAGCACTGCTAATAGACATGATAATCCTAAATTCCTTCACTAAAAAAGATGTAGTTAATACTCCATAGTTCGAATCAAGGTGCCAGCATGAGTGATTTCGAAGTAGATTCCCGCAGCGTAGCGAAACAGATGAAGTCAATTAATAGAGATAAATCTTCTGCTGCAGACTACAGAGCAGTTTAGCTGCCTTCTGAGCATACTAACGGAGCAGCTCCCTTTTTAGTTGTCATATACAACAGTTTACTCGGGTAAGGACCCACACTTTCATTTTTAGCTCGTTCGTACCTGGATCGAGAGAAAAAAATTTAATTATAATAATGAAAATTAAATATCATACAAACATTCGGCCCTTGAGCATGGCTTTTCTTTGTTAAAGGTCCGTTAATGTATATTTAACCGTGTTTCTTCTCTTTGTGTTTTGAGGTTCGTTCATGTATTTTTAACCGTGTTCCTTCTCTCTGTGTTTTGATTAAAATCGGACTTCGTAATTAGGCAGCACCCGGAGGCGACTCTGGATCGAGTTGGACAACTTTTTGCTTCGTAATAAACAACCTTTTGCCATGCCAAGTCACCTACCAATCTTAAATGACTAAAGATACAAAATACAACATACATAGGTTAGTAGTAACAGTATATTCTGAAATATAACACAATTAAATTACGACACCTAAACTGAGTGTCGTATCGTGCAAATAGCAGTCCCGTTTGGTTGCAACTGCTGAATGTATTGATAAAATAATGTACTATTAATGGCGGTGTGTCAAAATACGTCCGATCTGGACAAGATCTAGAAGGCAAAAGTTGCCTCTTATTCTTCCAATCATCTGACGATCAAAAATCTTCAAATGTTCCCACCGGCTGCATACAATATTTATACAGCCGTGGAATACATCTATGACTTAAATTATTCTTTATTTCAGTACTTATAATTAGGTTTTCTGCTAATAAAGGCTCAGCATGCAGAAGTGCCTTTAAACTGCCCTCTGAGGTGCGAGGCGAAAGAACACACCTGCAGGCGAGCAACTCACTCTAAAGTACATTGCATACATAACTCTACGAATACACATACATATCATATATAACATACGTATCATAACACAATATTGATACAAAAGAGATTTTCAGTGTTTGAGTGTGGTGGGTGCGGCTATAGCAGATTTATGTTGGTATTGCGGCTACCGCACATCTACAGTCGTTTAAAGTTCAGTACTAGAGCGGCCATTGCGAAGCTAGTTCATCACGCGACAACACAGTGATACATAATTTATACTCAGTCTGTGTGTTAATGTGCACAAGACGTCGCGGAGACAAGAATTATCATCATGGATTTCACGAATGAGAATTAAGATTTAAAACAGGTACAAAATCATAAAGTTGAGAGGTTCCATGCCTTCTTATCCAAGTCGCCTCGCATTGTCATCAATTTTATTAATGTTTTTTGTCATTGAACGGTAGTAACAGGCCAAATAAGATTATTGTAATGAAAGTATTTGTACTGAGAGCTCAGAATACTTTTCACTTGATTCCTATGCATGTTGGGTTACTTCCGTGGATGGCCTGTGCGAGGCGAGCACCAGAGGACACGACACACTGCGTTTCCAGTTGGTGACTGCACTTCTGCGAATACTGTGAGGGTCCTACTTCATAGGGCTTAAGCGCCTGGCCAACGATTGACGTCGATCGAGTTTCGCCTATTGTATGCCTGGCGAAGCGTTCTGCGAGACGTTTGAGTGTCGCCGCAGATTATATGTTTACCGTTCCAGCGCGTCCGGAACGAAGACTGCTGTCACCGACTGACAGCATTGTCCTAATGATTCTGAGAATACTTGTGGACCGTGCCCTGCTCGGTGCGACTGTCTGGTGTCGGATGGCCGGTGGTCTAGGCATGTTGTTTTTGTAGACGGTCAAACGGCAAGTTCAGTGCCCTCAGCTGAATAGCAGAGGCATGATTGGTCAACTTAGGCTAGCTGACGTCATAAAGCCCTGCTCAGAATTAGAAGGAATGGTCGCTACAGTCGCGAATGATGTTCTGATACAGTGTGGGGGAGTTTTGGAATCAGCACTCAATGCTGATTCGCGGTTTTCGAGCATGATAGGATGTTGAGCAATGTTGGCTTTGCTCTTGCGTTAATCGGGCGCAGAGCATTCAGGATCTGATCTTCGTCGGCGTCTAGCGTCTTAGTCGCCCTTTCTCGGCAGAAGTTAGAATTCTCGTACAGCCTTCAAGGCCAGGGGATGAAACAGAGATGCTGCACAGCAGAAGTCTGCGCCTACATCATCAGAGTGCTGCCTACCAGTGACGTGCTGCAGATTTCAGGATTGGTAAAGCATTATGCGGCTTCAGCATTGTAGGACCTATCATTTTTATACTGAATCCCTCAGCAGCACGCGTGCTCGCTTTGCTACAAGTCCTCCTTGCTTGTTTCTCCATGTGACCCAATTTCAGCTCTCACTACAAATCGCTATACTTCATCATACTCGAGGGAGTAATATTTAATTCATTAGGACCTCCTGTCACTATCGTCAATCTATTGCATCACAGAGTGTAGGAGTCCCCTGTTCTCGAGCCAACTCTTATTCTCATAAGAGTTCTGTATCACCTACCCAATAGCCTGGTGTTTGTATTGACAATCAAGTACCTTATGGTTCCGATTTAAAATAAATCACATTGTAATATTTAACCCGCATATCCTATCACAGATAAATGCATAATTCCATATCCTGTCGTTTATTATGAACAAATTTCGCTTTTTCTTTCATGAGTAGATGATGATTTTTATTAAATTATTGTGAGTGTGCACTCCTTATTTTACCAACTTGCAGGGTCCACCATCAATTCCTTTCGTTACCATTGCACACATAATCAATTAGGTGGTAGGTATGGAGGGGCTGGAGTGCATGTCCAGTTCTCATGCAAAATTCGCCAGGATTAAAGAGGTGCAAACTCTTCTCCAGATCGGCACCTCGCAAAGTTGCAGCATTCGTTAACATAAAATTGCAAATTCTTGTTGTTGATTAGTCTCTTCCGCACAGTATTGAGCTAGAAATGTTTTTTGTTTTAGGTATAACGTCTTTTCACGACGTGTCGTCGTTCACAGTTCCATGAACCGAAAACCTACGATAACATTATAAAGGTGAGCATTGTTTATGGCAGTTAAATGTTACGTAAATGCCGTTGGAATTATGTTGTCACAGATCGTAGTTTCGATACAGATGAGTGTACGCGATCACTCGTTGCACTGTTTATATTTTAGCACTGGTTACACTGTTTATTTAGACTGATGTAAGTGTTTCTTTTTCTTTTTTGCCCTAGATCGTACATAGCCTGATAGAAGACTGCGTAGATTCCTATACCACAGCATAACTTTGTGAAGGCATGGAAGCAGGACCTAGGACGGAGCGATGCAGGAGTCGATCGTCGATTAGAACAAGTATGAGTGCCCGTCATTTCCCAGGACATTTTGGTCCCTGAGGATCCGTCCAAAATTCCTCCACCCGTCGAGTGGTGTTCATCGTTTTCGAGCAAAGCGACCGTAGGTACAATAGTGAACCAGTTCTTGCTAATCAGACTTGCAGAGATGCAGCGCGGTAAATGTTAATTGGCGATGCACTCAGAACTCTTCACTATGGCAGACTTTTTTTTTTTTTTTTTTACATCCTCAGTTTGTAATGCGATATACAAACACAAGTTCTTGTGACATAGAACAAATGTCAGTTGTCAATTGTCAAGTCTTTACGCAAACAATTCATAACATGACTTTACATTAACAGTTTGTAAAAAAATTTCAAACGTAATTTCTCAATTATGCGTTTATGCACACCAATTTCCTTGTACGTACAAGTTCAGAGATGTATAGTAAACGTCCACAAATACTTTCTTATATGGGCGCGTGTTACAAGTACAGATAACATACAAGTGAGCATATATCATTTAGCTTTACTTAAATACAGATAAATACATAGAAACATAATGAGATTTTCACTCTGCAACGGAGTGTGTGCTGATATGAAACTTCCTGGCAGACTCCGCTGCAGAGTGAAAATCTTTCTGGAAACATCCCCCAGGCTGTGGCTAACCCTTGTCTCCGCAATATCATTTCTTTCAGGAGTGCTAGTTCTGCAAGGTTCGCAGGAGAGCTTCTGTTAAGTTTGGAAGGTAGGAGACGAGGTACTGGCAGAAGTAAAGCTGTGAGGACGCGGCGTGGGTCGTGCTTGGGTAGCTCAGTTGGTGGAGCACGTGCCCTCGAAAGGCAAGGGTCCCGAATTCGAGTCTCGGTCCGGCACACAGTTTTAATCTGCCAGGAAGTTTTATATAGAAACATGTTACACATAGGTTTATACATTGGTACAAATACATACAAACATATTACATAAAAACTGAAACATATTTGTCTTCACACAAGTATGGTTGGCGACATAGAAACTTTTTCATATAGCTTTAGATAAGATTACAAGTTTTACAGTATTTACAATCATTACAAGTTTAGATCTATGATTTGCTTTTGCAAATGAAGTCACCTGAAATAGAGAAGGATTAGACACGACGTCCCACACCAGCGATAAGGCCAAGCGCAAAACTACAAATAAGCAAATAACTAAACCAATGAACTAACATCAAACACAAAAAATACTCGTGACACGAGTGTAAGTGGGCAGTGTAAGCATGGCCTTAGCTACTCGTAAGTGAGTGTGTTCAGTGGTGAGATGCGTATCCAATCAGTTTCAAGGTGAAAGTGTAAGGGCGTACAATGACTAAGTATTCGCCAGTAGACTGACGGTGCAGACAGTCAATCTCGTAGGCTGAAAATATACCTTCTTCACTCCTGTACAAAAGTTAATATAAAATATGCTTTAAAATTTTAAGTGGCTGCTGCGAGTATTCGGCGAAGACGAATCTCTGCTTTCTCCTTCTGCTGCTGATAAGAACGGCTGAAGTAAATCTCGCATACTACGTAGCTTCTCTGTAGAAGTACTGTGAGGTATGTGTATTTAATAGTTGTGTATAACTTAAGCATGATCCACAGATGTGTTTACTGTTGAGCATGGTATACTCTAAGATCTCGGTGAGCATATAGTTCAATAATTCTGCTTGTTTTAGGATGCTGCAGCAGATTTGCACCTGGATGCGGAATGCTGACAACAACATAAGGACCGTCGTAAAGCCGACGCCACTTCGCGTTGTGCCGCTGAAGAGCAGACGACTTATGGTGAGTACGCAAACGAACTAACATCCCAACTTTAAATTCCTGCTTCCTCTTGACAGTGCGCGCATACGTTTTGTTCCTAATTTTGGCTTCCGCAGACAGCGTCGCACAGACTTCCCTTACCTTTTCGTCGTGTGTTGTTTGCTGAAAAGAAAGTTTTGGTAACGACATTGTCCAATCGTCGTCTTCCTTGCTATCGAACTAGAGCTCATTAGGAGTGTACGTAGTTTCGTAAACATTGAGTTTGTTGTGTGTACCTCTTCAAATAATGACAAATATGTTACCCAGTTGGTATTTTTGGTAGAAATGTAGGTTCTCAGAAATCTGTTAATGTCATGGAACACACGTTACGTGGGCTTACACTGGGGACTATAGCTTGGGATAAAAATATTCTTAATACTGCTGTCTTTGAGAAATTTACGCCAAGTGTAACCAATATAGTATGCCGCATTGTCTGATAAAATAGCTTTTGATTTTCCAACGTGGGGAATGTAGTCACACGACAAACTACGAATGATGGCGTTGGTAGTAGCAGATCTTATAGCATACAGTTTAACATGCTTGGAGAATAAATCGTAAAATGCAAGAATATATTTCACACCAGCACTGCTTGTGGGATGTGGACCTTTTATGTCAGGACTTACTATTTCTAGAGGTTTACAGGGTAGAATAGAATGCAAATCAGTCTTCGTAGACGAGTTCAGCAGTTTAGATTTTTGACAAATCACACATGTTTTGAGTACACTGTGGATCTTACGTCTCATATTGCTAAAGTAACAGTAGGTACTAAGCTTTGCTAGGCACTTTTTGGTCCAATAACGACCAAACTAAATGTTTGTGCCAAATTAGGTTCCATTAAGAATCCTTAGGGATACAGACACACCAAGTAGTGGCTTCAGGATGACGGTGATAAAGTAACACATCATTATGTATCAAATATCGGTTAGACAGAGGATGGTCAGGTTGATTTGGGAGTAAAACACTTACCTTATTCCAGTGAGGATCAGATTTCTGCAACTTCGCCATATTTCTACATAACTCGGTATAGTACAGGTGATATAGCTTATCCTGCATAAGAAGTATTTGGTACTCATTCACATTCTCCAGGTCAGAGTTGCACTCATTCAAGCCTTGAGATAGACGAGACAAAGCGTCGGCAATTACCCTTAATACCATTTCAAAGGAATAGTTTTGAAAAGATAAAGCAATGATGTTTTCTTTACCCTTAATATATACCATATCAAAGGAATAGTTTTGAAAAGATGAAGCGCAGCGTGACAATCTGGGATGTACAAGCTTACAAGTGAAGAGAATTGTGAGAGATTGGTAGTCATTATAAATTTTATTGTGCTTACCCTACAAATAATAACACAGGCCAATGAAAAATGTTTTTCCGAAACATTTTTTACTTTGATAGCTGATCTTTACAGATTTTTACGAGCTGAATCCAAATCTAGACTTAGTTTCTTGTATCATCCATAGTTTTCGAGACGTATGCTTTTAATTATATATTATAAAAATCCTATGCTATACGGTAAATGGGGAAACTAAGGAAGTGCTTTGGTACAACATAAGCATGGTTTGTATTTACAGTAAGGTACTTAAAACAATTATATGTGTTAAGAGAGGTTTCACTTGTCAGCTGGAATTTGGTTGTATTTTCTTTCTCTTTCTTTGTTTGAAGCTACTTGTGTAGCTTTTCCTACGATGAGTCGTTTGCTGGACTTCTCGGTGAAGTGAACAACAGTAGCCCCCATCATGTTGGTGTTCCAGTGGCCTTGCTAGCGTTTTTCCATCACTTTAATGAACTAGTGAAAACGCTCTCCTTGCTTCTCACTAACATCTCCCATATTGTCCGTGAAGTAATCAAGGTGACTGTTCAAAATGTGAACTTTCAGGCTCATTAAACACCTTAAATTTTTAAACTTCTTTAACATTTTAGTTGTAATATAAGCATATTCTGGGTAGTTTTCATGTCCTAAGAACTTTTTAACGACTTGCTTGAATGATACCCATTCTTCTTTCTCATTTAAGGTCATTGTGGATTCCAAGTGAACATCAAACATCAATTTTCTAATGTCAGGTCTAACAACGACGCCTTCAATTAGTTTAACTTCCGAAAGGTGTGGAAACGTTTGGCAGAGATACTTAACACATGATCCATATTTAAGCAAGGCCTTTACAAACTGTTTCATTAGGCCTAAATTTATATGAAGAGGTGGTAGGAGTACGATTTTTGGATATACAAGGTTTTTGCGTAGATTGTTCTTCTCACCAGGTTGTAAAGACTCTCTCACATCCCAGTGCTTTCTGCACCAGTGTTGATCCCTAGCCCTACTGTCTAATTCACACAAGAAACACGAAAATTTGGTAAAGCCACCTTGCTGACCAAGGAGCATGCATGTTACTTTTAGATTGCCACATTTCATCCAACCATGAACAGAATAGCCTATTTTATTTAGCACTACTTCTAGGTTCTCATAGCTTTCTTTCATATGTACAGAATGTCCATCAGGTATGGATGCCTACATGTTACATTGTGTAGTAAAACAGCCTTTAAACTAGTTTTGGATTTTTATTCTGCTGGAAACCTCTACGTTATTTGATTTTCAGACAGCTGAGCAGAACTGAAACGTACTCAGACATTTCTCTCTTTACTTATTCTCATCAACACAAAACTGACACACAATACTTTTAGCCATCTGACTTTCAATAATCCCCACAAAAGAATGGCCCTGACTAACAATAACCTATACATTTTATAAATCACTTAACTCACAAAAATCTTCGTTACTCGAACTACTGCAACACATCGAGCGCCAATACTGGCAGCTAAATAAAAGATTCTAACAACTGAAGGCACTAACTACTGATAGGCATTGTTAGCAAATGAAAGATTTTGATAGAGAGCAAACAATGTATATACCTTAATAGTGTTCAAAAGTCATCATCTATATCAGTTCATGATATCCAATATTACAAATTTATTCTTTCTGCTGGACACAAGTCCAGATCGTCTGCTCTCAATATTCTGCCATCTCTCTCCCCACATCCACCACTGCTGGCGGCTCACCTCCAACTGCCCTACACTACAATAGCGAGTATTTCAACAATGCAACCAGCCACAGACTGCACATAGCACAGCCAGTGATTTTCATGTAGAGCGCTACATGGCGTTACCAACATAAAAACCTAAACAGCCTACTCACAGGATGAATCAATAAACAGCCTCCAGTCTCCTCTTTGGTAAAAAAAAAAAACTGGTAAATTGCTACTCTCTCTTTCTACACATGAATATGCTGGTTCCAGCTGCCAACAAGTTCTTTTCTTTTAATCTAGAGCCAAGCAATTCAACTTTTTTTCCTTAAGCCCAGACCACTAAACAAATCGTTAAGCTTGGTCTGAGTAAACAATATTGGCTCCACACTTTCTGTATAACGCTCGAATTCGTCATCATCTGGTTCATCTACATCAGTTTGAACATCAGAAAATACTTCTGTTGGAATAGAATTTAAATTGTGTATACCATGCCCTACTGGTCGGATGGCGGACGGAAGGTTGGGGTAGATTATTACGTTCTTGTTTTTTGAATTATGAGCGGTAATATCATCACTGAAAAAGTAGCAATTATTGAAATGATTTCTTGGCTGCCCCCATATCATAGGAACTGCCAATCTAAAGGCTTTTTCTCCTTTTTGGACCGTTGTCTCAGATCTTCAACACACACATAACATACCCTATTTGGCGCCCAAGATTTATCTTAATCACCATGTTTAGATTCAAAGTATGACAGATAAACCTTTCCCACAACGTCTGTAATGTTTCTTTGGTGTTTTTTAATCACAAATTCACCACAAATAATACAAAAAAATGTCAGCAGGGTTCTGACAACTACGATTAGACATAGTACTGAGCACATGCACAGGAAACGGGAAAGTGACTTTAGGTTGACAGTAAGCAAAAGATCATTTGTTAACACAAAAGAAGAACCGACCTTTTTTGCCAACAAATGTTGTTCAGCAGTGCTACCAACGTCATCTACATTCATTACACGTCTTTTTTAAATTATTTTACTATTTGAAAGCAATCAAATGCTTTTAAACATCGCTTCATTTAATAAATCTAACCGTATAATGTGAAGAAATGGTGGGTGATACAGTTTTTAAGTATAAAAACATAAGAATAAGGTATTTTCAGCAAAAAGGTTTTTCCATCGTTGGCCTATGTAATTGAATTTCTTACAGGCCCACACAATAGAGAGTGGTAGAGTAACTGCGTTCACATTCACTAAGTGTGTGGCTCGCAAAACTAAAAATTTTCACCTTTTCTTGTTCTCCATTCTTTACATTTTGAAACAAATAACAGCGTAATCCATAGGATTATGTGTCACATGTCATGCAAAAATCTAAATTAAAATCGGGGCGATCCAAAGTGTTTGCGTTAACCAAAGCATGTGTAATACTATGGTCAGATCATATCCACATCGGATTCTTTTTTAGTAGGTTCCATAGATGTTTGCTCAATAAAAGTTAGTGTGGTAAAAGTCGTCGAAAGGAACAACGAAGTCCAATGAAAGATCTCAATTGCTTTCTAGTGCGTGGACTAGGAAAATTCCTGATTGCGTCTAACTTACCTGGATCATGTCGTATACCTTGGGCATTAATAATATGTACAAGATACTTAATTTCACTACAACCAAAATTTCGACATTTTGAGATTAGCTGTCACTCCGGCTTGTGCGAATTTATGCAGAATATTTTCCGAAGTATCAGTGTGTTCAGACGAAGCCTTACTAGCTATGGACAGGTCTTCAATGTAGTGAGTAACTGATTCAACCATTTCATTATCAAGTACAGTATCCAATGCGATGATGAACACGTCTGAACTGACGTTCAGACCAAAGGGAAGGTCACGAAATTGACGGCCAACCGGTTCTAGGCTCTTCAATCCGGAAGCGCGCGACTGCTATGGTCGCAGGTTCGAATCTTGCCTCGGGTATGGATGTGTGTGATGTCCTTAGGTTAGTTAGGTTTAAGTAGTTCTAAGTTCTAGGGGACTGATGACATCAGCTCTCACAGTCATTTGAACCATTTTTTGATAGGTTCACCGCATCAATGTAAATGCAGTATACTTTCTAGACTCTGGCGTGATTGCGACTTGCCAGAACGAATTGGTCAGTTCTATCGTAGAAAAATACTTCGAATCTAAAAATTTCTGGAGTTGCTCCTCTTAATATACAGGTTTCGTGTGGACAGGCAAAATAGTCTCATTAATTGCACGAGCATCCGAAACAACTCTGATATTGACGTTGGGTTTCTTTACAAGTAAAGGGATGCAGTAAGGTGACGTTGCAGGTTCCATGATTTTCCAATCTAACATTTGTTTCCACTCGTGCCACACAGCAGGTCGTTGAGATAGTGGCACATTATAGGTTTTGTCGAAGAAAATATGGCGAGGATTAACTTCTATTTTGTACAAATATTTGTTGATCACACCTGGTCTTTTAGCCAAATACTTGTATATACGTGATCAAAACATCATAATGTTCATTACGTTCATCATGTATGATAGCTGTGGTTTCTGATAACTTATAACTTATTAATGTTTTCAAGTCCTCAAACTCGGCATCAGGTGAGTGGGTCTGTGTGTCAGCATCATGAGGGTCCTATATTAAATGAATCTTGTACCCTGTACAATATTTATCGTGCTTCAGTGTCATGGTATCCATGTCAATTGAAATGTTACTGCCCTTGTCTATAAGTATACATTCACGTTGGAAGAAGTCAAGAGTGCTGTCCCTCTCACACAATATGTCTAAACCTAAAATACAATCAGTGACCAGGTTTTGGACGACAAGGAATGGTCAGTGTATGATTTCATTAACTACCTTGACTGTCGCAAATACCTGTTTCTTAACCCTAGAAGACTTATGGCCTACAGTAGTTAAAATGTTACTGTTTTGGACAGAATACTCTGGTGCAGGTTCAAACTCACACATTATCTTCTAAAAATTATAGGACAAGACACTAACAACACCAGTAGTTGAGGCCAAAACAGTTTAATTGGATGATGAACGACACTGAGTTCATCAGACAAGTTTTCCCCATGATTACACCTTATGAATAATAGTTGTTGCTGTTGTAAGTAGGCTGTTTAGGTTTTTACATTGGTAACGCCACGTAGCGCTCTGTATGAAAATCACTGGATGTGCTGTGTGCAGTCTGTGACTGGTTGGCATTGTTGTAATATTCGCTATTGAAGTGTTGGGCAGTTGGCTCTTAACAGCGCATAGCGTTGCGCGGTTGAAGGTGAGCCGCCAGCAGTGGTGGATGTGGGGAGAGAGATGGCGGAGTTTTGAGAGCGGATGATATGCACGTGTGTCCATCAGAGACAGTAAATTTGTAAGACTGGATGTAATGAACTGATATATATATATATATATATATAATGACTTTTGAACACTATTAAGGTAAATACATTGTTTGTTCTTCATTAAAATCTTTCATTTGCTAACTATGCGTATCAGTAGTTATTGACTTCAGTAGTTAGCATCTTTTATTTAGCTCGCAGTATTGACGCTAGCTGTATCGCAGTAGTTTGAGTAACGAAGATTTTGTGAGGTAAGTGGTTCATGAAAGGTATAGGTTATTGTTAGTCAGGGCCATTCTTTTGTAGGGATTATTAAGTCAGATTGCGTTGTGCTAAAAATATTGTGCGTCAGTTTAGTGTTGATCAGAATAAGTAATGTCTGAATACGTTCAGTTTTGCTCAGCTGTTTGAATACAAATAATGTATGAGGTTTATCAGCACAGTCATTCATAAATTATTCTAAGGAGATGTTTCATATGTCGACCCTTAGCCGAGGATACCTCACTGGAACCTTCTGATTCTTTTCTTGTAGTTTGTGTAGTTAGTGTAGCTATTGTTTATTGCTACCGCGGAATTATAAAGAGAATTTCCTTTGTAGCTGTAGTTTCTCATTGTTGTACAGTAAAACAGTTGTGGCATGCATGTAGATTTGCACGAAGTATTTCGCAGCTGCACACTAGCAATAAACGAGATATTATTTTCAGTGCTATGGTAATGTGTTTTTTTTTTTTTTTTTTTTTTTTTTTGCTCTTCGAATTGTGCTTTTCTGTGATATCGTGTGAAATATTGCGACAATAATGGCGTGTGAAAAACGTAATACTAGGCTCCAAAGTAAACAGAGAAATGACAGTGAAGACGAAAGCAGTGTGTTAGCGCCACCGAGTAATGAATTAACTAATGTTCAAAGTAGGAATTTGGTAATTGTGCATAGTGAAAAGGAGCGGGCTGCAAATAATTGTGTAGACAGTGATACAATTAGTGAACAGGGAAGCATTATCGGTCGATCGGTCCGCAACAGCTCGCCTCACGAATCCGAAATGACGGGACAGAATCTTACAAATACTGTAGATTCAGGTTTTGCGTCCTCGCCGTTTTCTCAAATAAGTCACGACACATTTTCTGCATTTTCTGCGAATATTGCCGGTTCAAATGCATTACCGAACACCACTAAGGAACATGTGTCAGACACCAGTGCATTGTTATTACAATTAATGCAACAAATGGGACAAAGGCTACAATATTAGACACAACGCTTTGATCAAAATCAGAAACAATTGGGACAAAGTCTTCAAAAGTTAGACACAATGGAACATCACAGGAGACAAACACAGCAACAGCTTCAAAAGTTGGATACCATGCTTGAACAAACACATGAAGGTTTAACTGCTGAGTTACTTAAAATCGAATCGAAATGGCAAAAAGTCTGTAATGACGTAAAAACACAAATTTGTGAGCTTTTCCAACCTATTTTTTCACGTCATGAAAATGCATTACAGAATCACGAAGCAGCCATAAAGGAAGTGCAAACTATTGTTCATGAAAATCACGACACCTTGCGAACAAAAATTGACTGAGTTGCATCTATCGATTCAGTTACGCTACTTGCAAAAACTCACGAAAACCTAAAGGACACAGTAGATACTTTGAAAATTGGTTCAGAAATACACATGGGGGAAATTAGTTCATTATCAGAGAAAGTAGTCGAACTTTCGGATCAGCTAAATAATTTATCTACGAAGGTAAATGTTAATCTGAATGACACAAGACCTTTAGTCTTTAATGATACAGAAGAGTACGAACAAATTAGGATATTCAAACAAAATCAGAATAAAATTAATACGCAAAACCAAAGAGAAATCCGGGAATAAAAAGTTCAGTTGACACAAGTAAAATAAGAATTACATATTCAGAGGACACTCGCGCTCCAATACGGGAAGAGGGACATAGAAATACGGAACAGCCACAAAATAATAACACAGGGCACTTCGCAAATTATGAAAGAAATTGGCAAGGTGCGCCGAATTTTGAGATGGAACCGCCGACACAACGTAACAATGACCGATATGCGACTCGCCGACACGATGATTTTGACTATAAGCTGTTGATTACTGCACGTAAGTTCAAAACATTTAAGAATTCCGGCAACGACATTCATCCATTATCTATTATAGTTTCCCTCCCAACTGGTCATTAGAGCACAGATTAGAATTTATGTGTGGCTATTTAGAGAATGAACCAGCTGTAAGAATGCGTTCGGTCATTCATGATTGTCACAGTGAAGGAGAATTTTATCATGCCTTCCTCTCAGCATATTGGTCTCAAGCTACACAAGACCGAGTAAAACATAGCATCATAATGATGAAACATTTCGAACAATCTAAATTTTCGAGTCTTGTGAAATATTTTGAAGACATGTTGCACAAGAATCAGTACCTGTGAAACCCTTACAGCCCCTCAGAACTCATCCGCATTTGCTTAATCACATTGTCTGAACATTTACGACATACTATTTTGGCAGGAAGTTGCAAAGACGACATTGAAGCTTATCGGGGACTGTTACAAGAATTTGAAATTGACACTGACAATCACGGGACATGAAAACAGGAACACAACAATTACAGGTCACATCTGCCACAATTCCACGATGAAAGAAATAATAACTGGACACGACAAGGCTATTCGTACAACGCAAATCGTGAACGAAACAGACACCACCTATATGACAACCACTGGCATAGTAATAGTTACAGAAAAAGATCGCAATTCGGTAGTAATGAATATGATAGAGACAATCATAGAAACAGTTAAAATGGCAACCAGAACAATTATTATCAAGGTAGACAGAATACCTTCAGACACAATGGTCGTCCGCACAGTTACAACTCAGGGAGAAGTTCTCCACCACATTACCGACAAGAAATTAATTACAGAAATTACCGACATGACGACGAACGATATAATCCTAACGACAGACCTGAATTTCATCAAAAGTGGCGGGATTCAAACAGGGCAGGGCCCTCTCGACAAGGTGAACGTAGGTCTTCTAATCCCAATAACGACGCGCGCCAACAAAGAGACAGACCATGACTCACACCACAGTCAGCCACGTGCGACGGCTGGCTCAGGGAAAAACAACATTGACGCTAACCTTGAGAAAAATTTTAGCATTTCTTACCGACGTATACAACATGGTAATTGCTTTGAAGTTGAAACTCTGCGAACTAGAAAGGGTAAAAGACTGCACAACATTTCACATGTAAAACCGTTTATTGAGAGATAATCTGCTTTTTACCTTAGTCTTTGCCATAAAATTTTTCACTTCACATTACTAGTATGCTTTGACACATTTAGAAATTGTTAACATGCAACATTGGTTTAAAGTTAACTATCGAGTCAAAATCCTAGGGAACTTACGTAAACAGAAATTACGAATGCATTGTTATAGTGAATAGACGACACAGTGTTGTCATTTCTACATTCTTGCTTGTTAGTTGCACGATTACGTAACGACTAT
This sequence comes from Schistocerca piceifrons, assembly GCF_021461385.2. Lineage (NCBI taxonomy): Eukaryota > Metazoa > Arthropoda > Insecta > Orthoptera > Acrididae > Schistocerca > Schistocerca piceifrons. Next base: position 799,326,715 of record NC_060140.1, read on the forward strand.
AAGGCTCACATACTTAGAACATTTACCGCTAATGCTAATGAGATTTTATTGCAACATTTTGATTTACTTGAAAAGACATTCTTTATTTGAAGTACTTTCTGTGAGATTATAGATGACTTAGTATTTCGTTTCTTTGACAGCTACACAGTTATATCACAACGCTACTAATGTGTGACATAATTTACATTGCTGCTTTTGTGCTGTGTCTGTTTTATACCTGCACAGTTTTTCTGTATCAATCTGGAAAGTAAAACATGTTTTGGTAGTAACTTTTGTGGTATAGCTACAATGAAACAGCCTTTTTTGTAGCACAACAATACGTTACGGTGTAGCACTTTCTTGATCACGGTACTGTACGTAAGAACTACGATATCTATACGCATAGCATTTCGCTTTTGTTAATTACGCGGTAAGTACTTTGACTTCCACAGAACTTTGCTTACAGACTACGATAATTGCGACACTTGGCACATTCTTTTACCCTTAAGTAATGACAGAGATTATATTACAACAAGACGCACAATTTAGGGCGGCAGTACACGTATTTGAGTGATTAACTTTGTACTTAAAACATTTATTTTTAAAGATTTTTGAATTACAAAGAAAGTTTACCGTGACACATTTCATTCCATTGCATTAATCTGTAACACCTGAGGGTATAATTACATTAATCTTCAGGGGGTACACGCCTACTTTGTGTGCTAAGCGTGTAACGAGCGCTAGGAGCCCTAGCTAATACGTTATTTGCTTGTACAACTTTACACATCGGTACTCTATTTCTCTAATACAGAATTACACAGCTATCTGATCATTTAACTGAGAGATACAAACATTATTTTACTACGTCAGTGTCACATGTTTACGCAGTTACACAGTTGGTTAACTTTTCTGAAGTACATTTGAGGTAGATGACACTATTTAAATGAGCAGAGAATTTTTTTAGGTTTTGAAATTATTGCATAAAGCTACAACATTTTTGAGATTTGACTGAGCTGTTATGATGTTATTATTACGATGACGATGTGTATTATGCTGTTGAGGTATGTTTATGATCAATAAGCTGTTGCTATATGAGGAATTTGATTACGCTAAGTATTTATTATGATGAAATATTAAAGAAGGGTCTACGAATATGTATATGTGTAATAAAGTGAGGAATAATGAGTAGTGGTTAGGGACTCTGATTTGTGAAAAAGGATGTTGGAAACCAAGAATCATACTTTAAGAGTTATGAAATATGTGTACACGCGTAAATGTTTCACAGTGCCGGCGAAAACGTTTTGGACACTGTTATATTTACAGGATTTTGTTTCTACACATTTGTAACGCCAATTCTCGACCTGTGAAATTCTTTTATATGAGACTGTCACTGTAGTGCAAACTGCTGTCGTAAATATTTCAGTAAGAAACCTAAGTGACCTTGACGTAATGCATTGGGGGGCCCAGCTGTGCCACCTGCCTGGAAAAAAAGCCATTAGGTGGAGAGAAAAAGAGGCCATTAACCTGCCTATCGACATTACTTTGTAGAAAGCATCGCAAATACGCCACGCTCATTACTTGGAAACATATGATTACTCGTACTTTGTGCTACTTACTGAAATTCTTATGAATTGATGGGAAATATTCTAACATCTGCACACCTGATTATGACAAGTGTCTCTCTACGAGAGTTGAGAGAATTTCTACTGACTTATGAAATGCCACATGGCTATAGACTGATGCTTTTACGCTTTGCTTTACATAGTTGCTTATTTCATTTGATATTTTGTTTCCAGCTGTGTTGCAGCATTAGTTTTATAAAATTAAATTAAATGCATTTGCTAATGTGAACATTTTCTGTCAGCAAATCTATTAAATAATAATTTTATGACCCACATTCATTGAAAAAGGAGCACTGGGAAAGGAAAGGACAATAAGAAGGGTCTAATAACAATACCTGCATACATAAATTTCCTTTCAAGTACTTGGTAATATTTTTTTACAATAAGTTGTTGTGGTGCACCACTATAATTACATAGAAATTAAGATGTGAATAGACATTTCCCCTATCTGCAGTGTTGTCTTTAGTGTCTTATTATTTTGCTTGAGCTTTGTCATGTTTAGATTTAAGTTAGTGCATTTGCTGCTGCTGTTTTCCAGGCATAGTGTTACTGAATTTTACGTTGTGTTAAGCCAGTTTTACTTCTGATTAATTTTTCTCGTTTGCTGCACATTGCCTTATATTAGTTGTAATATTGCAATTGCTTTGCTAATTGAGATATACTGCTGGTTGCTTTGCCAATCTGCATGTTTTTCTCATTGCTGTTCGTGTTAATTGTTTTGGGCTGCTGCATTGCCTCGTCCCTTAGTTTAGCATCTGAGATCAGTAGATTTTAAGCTTAAGAGGGGGTAGGCTATACAAGAGAATGAGGTGTGATGAATTGGATGAAATGCATTGACAAGGTATAAAAAAAAGGGAAATAAGAGGAAACATCTAAGAAATGAAGTTTTGGGTTGGACTGCAGTACCAAATGTCACACTGAAAACAAACCCTGACCTGTCCTTTTGTGTTATTCCACTATGTATCTGTGTACCTTGTGTATTTGTGTTCATCCTGTCTTTATGTGTTTATCTGATAAGACTCATGTTGTAAAATTTTCCTAATACTCAGCTACATTCACTATGATGAGGAATACTGTTATCCTCAAGTATAATTTGCATTTATAATATTTTATTTACTTTGTAAAGATGTTTAGACATTATTTATTCTGTTTTGTTTTAATGCTCACGTGTGAAGTTGATGTTTCGAAAGTTATTCTGACATTTTATGTATTTACTTATGTCATAATTACTATAACACTGATGTATGTGTCTATATCTATTCTTTTGTAAAGGCCATATTACTACAAATGTTATCTGTATTGTTATGTTCTTTAATGATGTATATTGTACCTTTGTCATTGTATTCTTAGGTTGAAAATTTATAATGATACAGACACGAGTTCTTCAAATTAAGTTTCCTTTCACTGAACACGTTTCTGTTGGTCATAGTATATGCAGAATATGTTAGAAGTTGGCACTGTTAGTGTTTGCATGTGTGTTAACAATTCAGCAAGGAACTGGTTAACAGCATTGCTGGTTCTGAGGACAATTCCAAAATACTTTGTGAGTGCACAAGTGGTGGTTTATGGACTTTCTATATTGTTCGCAAGACTCTTCTATGGTGATTGTGCACCTGATTGTGCACCTGCACAGTCGCAACAGATGGCTGCTGGCCGTCTCTACAAGGACTACAGTGGGTCTGCATCTTTGATGGCCCACCAATACCATTATTTCTACAAGGACTGCGGTGGGTCTGCACCTCTGGTGGCCCACCAATACCATAATCTATACTACGACTACAGTGGGTCTGCTCTGTGATGACCTACCTACCAATATTCTTCAACTTCGACTAACTCTGTTTTGGGTTTGCTCGGTTGTGACCCATTACCTGCCTGCATGTCAAGAATCAGCACTGTCTTTCCGTTGGAAGGACAACACTACTTCTTCAAGACAGCATGGAAATCCACTACTTCCGTGTGCATTTTCTTTTACTGCTCAGACTTTGAGAAAAAGAAACACTGCAATTTCACTGTGACGAATGATCATGAATGTCTTTATGGACTGTGAGAAAATTTTAGCTTTTGTCCAACATTGTATCAATATGTGTGTGCGTTCGATATCTTTGTTACTGTAAATATGAGAAAAGTTTTTCAAATCTGTATTGGCCACTAACCAAAACAATTTGCAAAATATTTTGTGGGGAGCATGGGGGCTATGTAAGTAGGCTGTTTAGGTTTTTATATGGGTAACGCCACCTAGCGCTCTGTACGATAATCACTGGATGTGCTGTGTGCAGGCTGTGGCTGGTTGACATTATTATAATATTCGCTATTGTAGTGTTGGGCAGTTGGCTGTTTACAGTGCGTAGCGTTGCGCAGTTGGAGGTGAGCCACCAGCAGTGGTGGATGTGGGGAGAGAGATGGCGGAGTTTTGAGAGCGGATGATCTGGACGTGTGACCATCAGAGACAGCAAATTTGTAAGACTGCATGTCATGAACTGATATATATATATATATATATATATATATATATATATATATATATATATATATATATAATGACTTTTGAACACTATTAAGGTAAATACATTGTTTGTTCTTTGTCAAAATCTTTCATTTGCTAACTACGCCTATCAGTAGTTAGTGACTTCAGTAGTTAGAATCTTTTATTTAGCTGGCAGTATTGGCGCTCGCTGTATTGTAGTGGTTTGAGTAACGAAGAGTTTGTGAGGTAAGTGATTCATTAAAGGTATAGGTTATTGTAATCAGGGCCATTCTTTTGTAGGGATTATTAAAAGTCAGATTGCGTTGCGCTAAAAATATTGTGTGTCAGTTTTGCGTTGATCACAATAAGTAAAGAGAGAAATATCTGAGTACGTTCAGTTCTGCTCAGCTGTTTGAAAAGCAAATAATGTAAGAGGTTTATCAGCACTGTCAGTCATAAATTTTTCTAAGGGGATGTTTCACTGTATACGACTGTCAGGTACATGATCATTGTGTTGTTACAATGTGGATGTGTCAAATAATAAATTTAAATCTTCCGTAGCCAAGACCTGGGGCAGACTAGTGACTATTTTTAGTTTGATGTCCTCATATTTATAGTGGGCGCAGGCACAGACGGTAGTGGAGTATCACTAGTTACTTCGATAATATTTATATTTGGGTATTGTTTATTATAGTCTCCGAACTGGGGCGGTCGTTGCGTTTTCATGTTTTGACTCACCTGCGGGTTCGTAGATACATTCCACTTTTCCAGTTTTGAGTTTGCATTTGAGGCTGCGTCAATTGCCAATTATTTTGCTGCGGTGGTGTCGCAGTGTTTTGATACTGAGCACCGTAGTTGCTGTTAGTACAGCTCATTTGCTGGTGTGATTGTGACTGAGAGTTATTTTTGTTTCTCTTAGAATTTTTGTTACTATTTTGATAATTATTATTACCATTGTACTTGGTGTTGCGCCGTATCTTACTTGGATTGCCTCTTTGTAGGATAAGTAGTGTTATAGTTGCTGTTTGTGCTGTGGTGAGTTTGTTGGTTCTGTTGTGTATATAAATTTACCGTGTGAAGAGGTTGATTCTGTTGGCTTGGGTGTGCGACAGCAGCAGGTGCGCCGGAATTGTGTAGGCTACCCTGCGTATTTTGAATAGCGCTGGTGTAAACATTGTAGTAATTGTTTTGCCGTACGGAACGCTGGTCCTCGTATAAGCATATCAACAGAATCGAGCACTATGAGAAAATAAACTGTGTCGTTGTCTGAGAAATGAAGAAGTTTTTCTTTGATTTTATACGGCAGTCTTGCCTTCAATGCGCGAAGGTTGTCCCTCTTTGCAACCGGCTCGTCAAGGATATGTCCCATATTTAAATATTTTTCAAAATACCGGTGCAAATTGCCGTGCTTAGGACTGAGAGGTTCAGGATCCACAATCTGCCTACGAAGTCGTTCCTGTAGAGATTATGACCGAAATTTAGATAAAAGGGCTCTCTCAATTATTCGTATGTGACGCATCTGTCATGTGCCAACCTCGATTTCGACATCGGCAATACGCAATTTTATATCATCAAGCACTGCCGGATAAGATTCATCTGAGTAACTACAGACTCTCATGTTTTACTGAGATTGTTCACTTGTGCTTGGATATCTGTCACATCTTTATTTATGTTTCCTTGTTGTAACGCAAGCTCCGAAAATTCCGCGTAGAGGTCGGACACTTGTCCAGTCAGTCTGTTATTTATCTCCTCAACACGGCCACACAAAGTGTCGTTTGAGGTTTTAAGTGCAGCTAAATCTGATTTAATTTCATCATAACTCGTTTTTATCTCGTCGTCTGTTTTCAAATTGGTGCGTATAGACGTCATCTGTTGGTTGATACGTGCGTCAGTGTCCTGTTTTTGTTGTGTCATTTGATTCGTAATGGCAATACTAGTGATGTGCAAATGTTCCGCCCGCGCCACGTCGTTAGACATGGCGTCAGACATCAAAATTGATTCGAACTAGATTCAGGCATATTACTGGTGGGCGGTCTACTTCTTAAAATTATTTTCACCAGAATAGTCAATAATATGTCGCTCGTTAGTATTCGAGTCAACAGTAACGTCAGTTTTATTACTTAATGGCATATCAGAGTCGGATTGCATCTGTGTTTACAGTCTCTGATTCCACATCTTTGCTGATTGTATTCTGGTCAATACCATGCCACACGTGATGTATGACAATTAAAATTTAAACTCGTATGTGTAATCAGAATAAAAGTAAAAATTAATCTCGCTGTGCGACAATATCTGAACAAGGAAATAACTGTCGTAAGTAATGGTGGAATTTTGAACACTAATGGCTTCACGCCATATTACGTCGCACAGAACTAAAGTTGGCTATATTGTGAACTGATAAAACTGTATTGTTACCCTCTATGAATAATGAAAACAATTTAGGAAACCACAATGTAGCTTAAAATCACTGCTACGGAAATGGAAAATTGTTATAGATCAACCATACAAGCTACGATAATACAAGGCTCTTGGGCGAGATTGCTGGTCTAAAGATGCGGTGCCTTACCTTGTATCCGCGATTGCAGCGGTCTCGTATCCAGTGTTTACTATCCAATAAACATGTAACAAAAGGAAGACAATATAGTACACATAACAATGCGTCCAAACACGAAGTCGCCAATTAAATTTTTTGTTCGTTCGTGCCAGGATCGGGACAAAACAATGACTTACAGTCATGAATATTAAATATCATACAAGCTCTCGGCGCTTGAGCATGGCTTTTTTTGTTACAGGTCCGTTCATTTATTTTTTTAACCGTGTTTCTTCTCTCTTTGTTTTGATTAAAATCGGACTTCGTAATAAGACAGCACCCGAAGACGACGCTGGATAGAGCTGGACGACGCTTTACTTAGAAGTACAGAACCTTTTGCCATACCAAGTCACCAACCAGTCTTACAATAACTAAAGATACAAAATAAAACATACATAGGTTACTGAGGCATCAAGGGATCACCAATTTAGTATTGGAGGGCAGCGTGGAGGGTTAAAATCGTAGAGGGAGACCAAGAGATGAATACACTAAGCAGATTCAGAAGGATGTAGGTTGCAGTAGGTACTGGGAGATGAAAAAGCTTGCACAGGATAGAGTAGCATGGAGAGCTGCATCAAACCAGTCTCAGGACTGAAGACCACAACAACAACAAACAAGGTTACTAATAACAGTATATTCAGAAATGTAACCCAATTAAATTACGACACTTACATTTAGAGTCGTGTCATGCAATTTTGAGTCCCGTTTGTTTGCAACTCGTGAATGTATTGGCAAAATAATGTAGTATTAATGGCGGTGTGCCAAAATACGTCAGGTTTGGACAGGACCTAGAAAACAAAAGGTGCCTGTTATCCTTCGAATCATCTGACGGTCAAAGCACTTCAAATGTTTCCAGTGACTGCATACAGTCATTACACAGCCGTGGAGTATATCTATGGCTCAAATTATTTCTTTATTTCATTACTTATAATTAGATTTTTTGCTAATAAAGGCCCAGGATGCAAATGTGTCTATAAGATACCTACTTACAGGCAAGTTGCACAGGTTACACCAATACACTAGAAAGGAAATACAAGCTATCCACTGAATTATAGACCAATATAATTGACATAGCTTTGTAAGTTAATAGGACTTGGGATCGTATAGTGCCATCCAACATGATGAAACGCATCGAAGAGAATGTTCTTCTAATATGTAAAAAGCACGGAGTCGGAATATGTCGTTCTTGTGAAGCGCAACTGGACCTTAATTCACACAAACTAATGAGTGCTGTCTATTGGGGATCTCATGTTATCTTCATATTGTTCGCAAGGTAGTTCGAATCAAATTGTGTGTGTGTAGGTATTGTCACAGTGTGGGATTAGAATCATGCTATCCTATCAGAAATGTCACAGTTCGTAGAAATTTACGGGAAGTCATGTAATGGAACTGCAGTGATATCTGAGGTTTCCCAACGAAGTTTTACAGGCCATCTGTTGTTCTTAATTACATAAAGGATCTAGGAGACAGCAAGAGTACCGCTTTCCTCAGTTCTTGAAACAGGCGAACACTCATGTATAAAACGTCATCTGTCCTTAACAATACGTCGCACAACGATATAATCGATACAGTGAAAACGTCGAAAATTTTCGAAGTAGCGTAGCTCGTTTTGTATTACAGAGAAATGGTGGGGTCGTGAAGGGGGGGGGGGGGGGAGTGGGCACAGTAGCATGGGTGCGATGAGCAAGTAAGGGTGGGAATATATCAAGGAAAGACGTTTATCCTTGCAGCGAAATCTTTTCGCGTAGTACGAATCACCAACTTCCTCCTCTTAATACCAAAAAACACTAACGGAAATAGATCGCAACACCAAGGAGCTGTGTGACATAAAATAAAGTTTATAGACATGTTTCTATGGTGTCTCTAGAATCGCTCCACTACGAGGATACAAATCAACTGTACTTTGAATAGATGCTGTAACGGTCGTGACTGTTAGTATCCTTTGAAATTGGACGCTTTGAGTTGATGTTAGTCAAGAATGCCTTTAAGGCGACAAAGACGTCATTGTCAACGTCTCACTGAGCTTGAACGATGTAGTGTAATACGGCTATGAGAAGCTGACTTTCCCTCCTCTCATATTGTAGAAAAAGTAGCAGAAATGTAGCCACTGTACATGATTGATAGCATCGGTGATCATAAGAATGTACTGTCGCTATAAGACTGGGCTCCGGAAGGCCTCGTGCGCTACCGAGGGGGAAGACCATCGTGTTCGGCGAATGGCTCTGGCGCATCGTATTGCATCTGCAGTACCAATTTGAGCAGCAAATGGCACCACAGTGACAAAATGAACTGTTACAAATCGGCTACTTCAAGGACGACACTGAGCCAGTTGCCTTGTAGCGTGTATCACACCCACCTCAAACCACCGTCATTGGTGACTCCAGTAGTGTAAAGGAGGTCGTTAGAGGCAGGGCAGAGGTTTGTTGTGTTTCCTGATAGAAGCCGGTTCTGCCTCGGTGGCAGTGATGGCTGTGTACTGGAGGCCAGTTAAAGGCATGCAATCAACCTGTCTCAGGGCTAGCTACATTGGACCCACACCTAGAGTTATAGACTGGGGTCTGATTCCCTATGGCAGCAGGAGCAATCTCGTGGATATCCCACGCACATTGACTGCAAATTTGTACGTCAGTCTCCTGATTCGATCTATTGTGCTGTCACTCATAAACATTTTTCCAGGGGGTGTTTTAGAAAACCGTAACGCTCACCCACATTACGCTACTGTAACCCAACATGCCCTACATAGTGTCGACATGTTGCCTTGCTCGATTACCATATCAGTCTCCACTCGAGAACATGTGGAACATAATCGGACAACTCCAGCGCCTGTGCCGCGCGGGATTACCCGAGCGGTCTGGTCGCTGCAGCCATGGACTGTGCGGCTGGACGCCGGCCGTTGTGGCCGTGCGGTTCTAGGCGCTTCAGTCTGGAACCGCGTGACCGCTACGGTCGCAGGTTCGAATCCTGCCTCGGGCATGGACGTGTGTGATGTCCTTAGGTTAGTTAGGTTTAAGTAGTTCTAAGTTCTAGGGGACTGATGACCACAGCTTTTAAGTCCCATAGCGCTCAGAGCCATTTTTTTGTGCGGCTGGTCCCGGTGGAGGTTCGAGTCCTCCCTCGGCCATAGGTGTGTGTGTTTGTCTTTAGGATGATTTAGGTTAAGTAGTGTGTAAGCTTAGGGACTGATGACCTTAGCAGTTAAGTCCCATAAGATTTCACACACATTTGAACATTTTTGAACTCCAGTGCCTTCCACAAGCGGAATTAATCGTCCCTGTATTGACCGACCATGTGCTACAGACATGGAATTCTATCCCACAATCTGAGAGGCGACACTTGTACAGTATATGCACGTTCGCATGCTTGCATTCAAGATTCTGGTGATCACACCGATTAGTACTGTAAAAGTGTTTCACATTTGCAGTGGCTTATTTCCAGTTTACATTAACCTGTGATCTTGCAGTTTATTCCCGTCACGTCATTTCTCTAAGATAATTATTTTTTGGTGTTGCGATTTTTTTTGTCAGTGTAATTTGTTGTCTCCTTCATGTATAGGGAGAAATAGCAACCCTAACAAAACAACAGAAATAATACCTCGGACGGACAGATTAAGGCATTAATTTTTCCCGCGTGCAGTTCAAGAGTGTAATGGTCGAGAAACCCTGCGGAAGCTGTTCTATGAATTCACATTCGAACACAACGTGAGCTGCGGAGTAATCATGTAGATAAAAAAGTGCGTGTAGTTGAATGAAATAGCCGTTGTATATGCTACATTGAGATAAAAAATCATGTAATCGGATTTTTTGTAGTTTCATTACGTCACTTACAAGGGAACCTCCCCATCGCACCCCACTCAGATTTAGTTATAAATTGACGCAGTGGATAGGCCTTGAGAAACTGAACACAAATCAATCGAGAAAACAGGAAGAAATTGTGTGAAACTATGAAAATATAAGCAAAATATACAAACTGAGTTGTCCATTTGCAAGATATGCAACATCAAGGAGAATGTGAGCTGAGGAGCACCGTGGTCTCGTGGTTAGAGTGCGCAAATGCGAAACGAGAGGTTCTTGGTTAGAATCCATCCTCGGGTGAAAATTTTACTTTCTTTATTTCCTCAAAGTTACGATCTGTCCGTTCGTTCATTGACGTCTCTGTTCACTGTAATAAGTTTAGTGTCTGTGTTTTGCGACCACACCGCAAAACCGTGCGATTAGTAGACGAAACGACGTGCTTCTCCAATAGGAACCGAACACATTTGATCGCAACGTCATAGGTCAACCGATTCCTCCACAGGAAAACACGTCTGATGTATTCTATATGACACTGGTGACGGCATGTGCGTCACATGACAGGAATATGTTGTCGACCCACCTAACTTGCACACTTGGCGAATGGGTAAAAAGATTCTTCTACCTTGCCCGATTTAGGTTTTCTTGTGGATATGATAATCACTCCCAAAAAAAGTGATGAATACATAAGAGTTTGTCGCATAAACTGCAACAAATGAATGCAACAGTTTCACAGTCGCACAGTTTTCCCTGTGTTCTGTCAAAACATATGTTCTCAACGTTTTCAAATTTTTCCTTGCGTAGACCGTCAAATCCTGCATATGTCCAAGCAAATCTAAACACGTCCTGAAATTTTGGAGAGCGAAGTTGATTATGTAAAAAACTAAACATTTCACTCGAGAGAAGATTTGAACCAAAGACCTCTCGGTCTGCAGTTGCTCACGCTAACCACGGGACCATGGCGCTCGCAAGATGACATTCTCCTAGATGTTACCTACCTTGCGCATGGCCTACTCAGTTTGTATATTTTGCTTATTTTTTTCATAGTTCCACACAACTTCTTCCTGTTTTCTCGATTGATCTGTGTTCAGTTTTTCAAGGCCTATGCCTGTGCCAACTTATAACTAAATCTGAGAGGGGTGCGATGGGGTGGTTCCCTTGTTAGAAATACGTAACATCACGCTTAATAAAACGTGCTGTCACATAAACCACCTCAAGCATTTCAGTCCTTAGGTCTAACGGGAAGTCAGCTTTTGAGTCTTCCCATCTTCAATGATCAGTAAAGTTTTTGCTTTTACCTTTTGATGATGATGACGATGATGATGTTGGGTTTGTGGGGCGCTCAACTGTGCGGTTATGAGGACCAGCACAAATTACCAACCGTTGCTCAGTCAAATCACGCCACTTTCATGAATGATGATGAAATGACGAGGACAGCACAAACACCCAGTCATTTCGAGGTAGGTGAAAATCCCCAACCTCGCCAGGCATCGAACCCGGGACCCCGTGTTCGAAAAGCGAGAACGCGACCGCGACACCACGAGCTGCGGACTTACCTGTTGAGTTGTCCACGGGAAGCACTGTTTTAAACTCTGCCTCCATAAGTAGCACGTACTCAGCTCTTCATATTTCGTCGCGTCTTAGGTTCTCGATATACATCTTGAACGCACACTATATGACAGTGTGGGCTACTATACGGCACTGAGCGGTGAGGAAGCACAGCGAGTGATTGCACATATCTAGATCTGTGGTGAAGACTATCCTTATTTGGACCTTACACTTTACGAAAGCAATATGCAGAAGCAAATTTATTAAAGCATTCTAATGATCATATTTCAAATAACTGCTTGCGGAATTCTGACTGGAAAATTCGTTTCCGCAAGTGTTTTTCCATTCCTAGTGTTTCTTTAATTGTTTTTAGGCTCTACTTAAATAGTATTAATTAACGAAAGTTAATAATGTAAGACACGACCAGTTAATTAAGTAATAATCAAAATTAATACGTAGCATGGGCCAGTAGACTATTACGGTAACTTTTGGGACCACTGTAAAATTCTGGCGTAACTTTTTAAATGTTTTCTGTATCAATCCCGATTTATTTTTGCAGGTATGGTTGTGATAGTTATAGAATCTTTAGATTTTGACTTAGTGTGGGTATTTCCAGAAGTAGAATATACCGACTGTTTTACACCCTTCAGACCGGACTCAAGACTTAGATCCGTGGCCTCGTGGGGTTAGCCGCGCTGCAGTCATGGACTGTGCGGCTGGTCCCGGCGGAGGTTCGAGTCCTCCCTCGGCCATGGGTGTGTGTGTTTGTCCTTAGGATAATTTAGGTTAGGTAGTGTGTAAGGTTAGGGACTGATGACCTTGGCAGTTAAGTCCCATAAGATTTCACACACATTCGAACATTTGAAGTTAGATCCGTTGACTGCAACTCGCTCCTTTTGTAGAATCGTGAATGATGTTATCTTATAGCAGTATTGGCCATGAGACCTCTTATGAGGTTGATGGCCTGCTTGGTACAAGTACTTCTACTTTACACTACTTTGCCGATTTTCGTGTCTTTTTCGTAAAAATGAAATAGTTCTGAACATGGATTAAAGGTACATGGCTCAATGAGGAAAGTGATGTAGAGCAGTGCAAACATGAACAGAAATTTTGTTTATTTATGTATTTTTGAGTTACCTGTCTTCTGACTCGTCTGATGCGGTCCACCACAAACCCATATCCCGCGCGACTGCTGCGGTCGCAGGTTCCAATCCTGCCTCGGGCATGGATGTGTGTGATGTCCTTAGGTTAGTTAGGTTTAAGTAGTTCTAAGTTCTAGGGGACTGATGACCACAGAAGTTAAGTCCCATAGTGCTCAGAGCCAAACCCATCTCCTGCACTAACATCCTCATCTCAGAGCAGCACTTCTGCCTGACATCCTGATTTACAGTTTTCGCCTTCCATAGCTCCCTCTTGCGCAATGGAATTTATTCCCTGAACTCCTAACACAAGTCCTATTAAGAGACGACAAGTCACTCTCTCACTTATTTTCATTTTCAAGGCTATTCTTTAATGTTTCTATTACACCATGGACATTATTTTAGTGTGAAAAAGGGAAGTTATCAACATGAGCAGTCACTGATGGGACTAAGTACACTGTTAACGCATGTGAGATCCTTACGATAGCTCTCTTCCAAATAGTATTTTCTGCAGTTCAGGACAAGCAGGTCGTTTGGCTATTTGATAGAAAACCTTGCAGTGGACAGTTGGTGCTTGGAAGCCACATGTGGCTGTTAGGGAGAGGTACATCCCAATGCATTTATCGGGGACAAAGTGCTGGTCCAACAATTTCTCACACCGGAGTGCAGAAAATGCTTTCGGCTAAAGAGGTGAAAAATTTTCTACCTGGATCTACGGTCTGCTCCATTTTGGTCACTAGAGGGTTAGGGGTGCAGGAGATAAGTGGGTCGCCCATCGAAGGCGTTTTGACTTTGTTGAAAACGTCCATTGTATAAAGCGCTTTCGTCCATAAAAATTTGCAAGTTTCCATATTCACAATGGACCAGACGCTGTAGATGGATTCATCAGATAGTGTCGTCCCTCTGCCTGTTGAGATTTTGGTAAGCCTCAGGCCTTCAGGAGAGTTGTAGGGTGGAATGCAATATTTATGGTGCCTATGAAATAGTCTGTATTGGGACATAAAAGTACTTATTTTAGTTTAACCGAGGCCAATGCTCAGACATGCTGTAGCGCTCGGCCCTTCAAGATAATGTTCTCTACAATAAATGTGTTGTTCACTTTAGGTCTACAAGAAAACTCAAAACATGCTGCCTAAAGCGGCCATTAGAAAAGAGTACAAGAGCGTAACATCTTTCCCTCCCTGCCCGGAATTTCAGAAGTATGGGATTGTCAGCTTCTCCAGCAGGGAAAAGGGTATTATGAACTTCGGTTATAATTAGCTGCCGGCCGGAGTGACCGTGCGGTTCTAGGCGCAACAGTCTGAAACCTAGCGATCTCTACGGTCGCAGATTCGAATCCTGCCCCGGGCATGGTTGTGTGTGATGTCCTTAGGTTAGTTAGGTTTAATTAGTTCTAAGTTTTAGGTGACTGATGACCTCAGAAGTTAAGTCACATAGTGCTCAGAGCCATTTGAACCATTTTTTTAGAATTAGTTAGAAGGTAGAGCAGACAAGCTACAGGTGAGACATGGCACTCTTGGAGTTTCGTGATTGACATGAAACCTTTGTAAGGGCGGTTGAGTGAAGGCATTTAGTGAGTTTAACAAGGTTTTATGAAAGGGACGATTGGATGGAATGGGGCTTCTGGTTCACACTCCGGTCGGGAGAGGAGATTCTGCTCCTGACTCAGCAGAATAGATTGCAGTGGCGACCCTCGTCCTGAGCGATACTTCGCATTGGCACTGATCATGATTGGGGAGCTCGTAGTGATGTCTTAGCTGTACCGACACCTTACCCATCTAGGACAACTTGCTGAGCCGAGGACAATCTTTTTCCTATCAGGTCTGCCGCCTTGACGTTTGTTCTCCGCGAATGCATTGCTTTATAAGTGAGTCAAATTGGTCCATTATATGACTGGCGAAAGCGAGAGACACATGCTGTAACCCGCTGAGATTTCAGTGCTATGGACATCAATGCTCTGCAGACGTTTGCAAAGTAACCATCAACTGAGAGAGTGCTGTGCATCGAGAAAGGACAATAATATTGCTTCTCCGTCTTGTTACGGCAAACAGAATCATGGTCTCGCCATTTTTTATCAGATGCACCAAAGTACTATAACTTTTGTGAAGAATAAATCCAGCAAAGTCTATTCAGCGTTAGATAAATTCAGATTGCTTTACCAATTTTTTTGAGCCAAAGTAAATAGAATATAGAGATAAATCTTAATCTTTGCCTATCAAACACCAAACAGTGAGTGCTAATTATATTTTACTTCTATTTGTGTTGCCAATAGTTCATGATTTATGTGTCACCTCGCATAACTTGTGTTGATGGTCCTATTTCATGATAAATAGACTCTTGCCATTTTATGTAAGAGATTAGTCTAGTGTTGATACATTAATCACCCATTAATAATTAACTACAGTAATGCGCTTTTCATCATTTCATTAAATTATTTCAAAATTCAGATATTATTTAAGATTCAGATAAATGTGATAATCTCCTGTGCAGGCTAGCAGCAACAACCACTGTCAGACGGCAGAATCAACATAGCACACGCGTTTACAGGTATATACACTACTGGCTATTAAAATTGCTACACCAAGAAGAAATGCAGATGATAAACGGTTATTCATTGGACAAATATACTAGAACTGAGATGTGATTACATTTTCACGCAATTTGAATGCATAAATCATGAAAAATCAGTACCCAGAACAGAAAACTCTGGCCGTAATAACGGCCGTGATATGCCTGGGCATTGAGTCAAACAGAGCTTGGATGACGTGTACAGGTACAGCTGCCCATGCAGCTTCAACACGATACCACAGTTCATCAAGAGTAGTGACTGGCGTATTGCGACGAGCCAGTTCCTCGGCCACCATTGACCAGATGTTTTCAGTTGGTGAGACATCTGGAGAATGTGCTGGCCAGGGCAGCAATCGAACATTTTCTGTATCCAGAAAGGCCCGTACAGGACTTGCAACATTCGGTCGTGCATTATCCTGCTGAAATGTAGGGTTTCGCAGGGATCGAATGAAGGGTTGAGCCATGGGTCGTAACACATCTGAAATGTAACGTCCACTGTTCAAAGTGTCGTCAATGCGAACAAGATGTGACCGACACGTGTAACCAGTGGTAACCCATACCATCACGCCGGTTCAAAAAAATGGTTCAAATGGCTCTGAGCACTATGGGACTCAACTGCTGAGGTCATTGGTCCCCTAGAACTTAGAACTAGTTAAACCTAACTAACCTAAGGACATCACAAACATCCATGCCCGAGGCAGGATTCGAACCTGCGACCGTAGCGGTCTTGCGGTTCCAGACTGCAGCGCCTTTAACCGCACGGCCACTTCGGCCGGCCATCACGCCGGGTGATACGCCAGTATGGCGATGACGAATACACGCTTCCAATGTGCGTTCACCGCGATATCGTCAAACACGGATGCGACAGTGATAATGTTGTAAGCAGAACCTGGATTCATCCGAGAAAATGACGTTTTGCCATTCCTACCCCCAGGATCGTCGTTGAATACGCCATCGCAGGCGCTCCTGTTTGTGATGCAGCGTCAAGGGTAACCGCAGCCGTGGTCTCCGAGCTGGTAGTCCATGCTGCTGCAAACGTCGTCGAACTGTTCGTGCAGATGGTTGTTGCCTTGCAAACGCCCCTATCTGTTGACTCAGGGATCGAGACGTGGCTGCACGATCCGTTACAGCCATGCGGATAAGATGTTTGTCATCTCGACTGCTATTGATACGGGGCCGTTGGGATCCAGCACGGCGTTCCGTATTACCCTCCTGAACCCACAGATTCCAAATTCTGCTAGCAATCATTGGATCTCGACCAACGCGAGCGGCAATGTCGAGACACGATAAACCGCGGTAGGCTACAATCAGACCTTTATCAAAGTCGGAAACGTGATGTCATGCATTTCTCCTCCTTACACCGAGGCATCACAACAACTTTTCACCAGTCAAGGCCGGTCAACAGCTGTTTGAGTATGAGAAATCGGTTGGAAACTTCCCTCATGTCAGCACGCTGTAGGTGTCGCCACCGGCGACAACCTTGTTTGAATGCTCTGAAAAGCTAATCATTTGCATATGACAGCATCTTCTTCCAGTCGTTAACTTTCAGGACTGTAACAAGTCATCTCCGTGGTGTAGCAATTTGAATGGCCAGTAGTGTAAGTCGAAGGCTTATAAGTTAAAGTTATTGCTGTATGGGTGTAAACTTACAGTTGGCTGTAGGCTTTCAAATCAAACCGCATGACCAGTGTAGTCTTGCGCAACCATTCTGCCCCATTTTCTTGTCAGTAACTTCCATATTTCCATTCTTCCCCGATTCTCCACACAAACTCCTCATTCCTTATCAGTCAACCTCATTTTCAACATTCTTCAACTCTACCACCTATCAGACGTTGCTATTTCTTCTGTTCCAATTTTTCCACTGTCCATTATCCCTACCACACAATGTTTTGCTTCAGACGTACGTTTTCGAACATATCTACCTCAAATTAAGGCCTACATTTGATACCAGTAAATTTCTCTTGGTCAGAAATGCCCTCTTTGCCGGCGTTAGTCAGCTTTTTACGTCCATCCATAATGGTAAGACAGAGATTTAGGAACCAGGTTTTAAATTGTAAGAAATTTCTAGGGGCAGAGGTGGACTCTGACCACAAACTGAAGAAACTGAAAAAAGGTGGGAATTTCAGGAGATGGGAACCGGATAAACTGAAAGAACCAGAGGTTGTACAGAGTTTCAGGGAGAGCATTAGGGAACAATTGACAGGAATGGGGGAAAGAAGTACAGTAGAAGAAGAATGGGTAGCTTTGAGGGATGAAGTAGTGAAGGCAGCAGAGGATCAAGCAGGTAAAAAGACGAGGGCTAGTAGAAATCCTTGGGTGATAGAAGAAAAGAGTACCACTTGTATGAATATCAACAGCTCAGATGGAAACCCAGTTCTAAGCAAAGAAGGGAAAGCAGCAAGGTGGAAGGAGTATATAGAGTGTCTATACAAGGGCGATGTACTTGAGGACAATATTATGGAAATGAAAGAGGATGTAGATGAAGATGAAATTGGAGATACGATACTGCGTGAAGAGTTTGACAGAGCACTGAAAGACCCGAGTCGAAACAAGGCCCCGGGAGTAGACAGCATTCCATTAGAACTACTGAGGGCATTGGGAGAGCCAGTCCTGACAAAACTCTACCATCTGGTGAGCAAGATGTAAGAGTCAGGCAAAATACCCTCAGACTTCAAGAAGAATATAATAATTCCAATCCCAAAGAAAGCGGGTGTTGACAGATGTGAAAATTACCGAACTATTAGTTTAATAAGCCACAGCTGCAAAATACTAACACGAATTCTTTAGAGACGAATGGAAAAACTGGTAGAAGGTGACCTCGGGGAAGATCAATTCGGATACCGTAGACATATTGGAACACATGAGGCAATACTGACCTTACGACTTATCTTAGAAGAAAGATTAGGGATAGGCAAACCTACGTTTCTAACATTTGTAGACTTAGAGAAAGCTTTTGACAGTGTTGACTGGAGTACTCTCTTTCAAATTTTAAAGATGGCAGGGGTAAAATACAGGGAGCGAAAGGCTATTTACAATTTGTACGGAAACCAGATAGCAGTTCTGAGGGTAGAGGGCCATGTAAGGGGAGCATGGTTGGGAAGGGAGTGAGACAGGGTGGTAGCCTCTCCCCGATGTTATTCAATCTGTATATTGAGCAAGCAGTAAAGGAAACTAAATAAACATTCAGTGAAGGTATTAAAATCCATGGAGAAGAAATAAAAACTTTGTGGTTCGCCGATGACATTGTAATTCTATCAGAGACAGCAAAGGTCTTCGAAGAGCAGTTGAACAGAATGGACAGTGTCTTGAAAGGAGGGTATAACATGAACATCAACAAAAGCAAAACGGGGATAATGGAATGTAGTCGAATTAAGTCGGGTGATGCTGAGGGAATTAGGTTAGGAAATGAGACGCTTAAAGTAGTAAATGAGTGTTGCTCTTTGGGGAGCAAAATAACTGATAATGGTCGAAGTAGAGAGGATATAAAATGTGGACTGCCAATGGCAAGGAAAGCGTTTCTGAAGAAGAGGAATTTGTTAACATCGACTATAGATTTAAGTGTGAGGAAGTCGTTTCTGAAAGTATTTATACGGAGTGTAGCCATGTATGGAAGTGAAACATGGACGATAAATAGTTTGGACAAGACGAGAATAGAAGCTTTCGAAATGTGGTGCTACAGAAGAATGCTGAAGATAAGATGAGTAGATCACATAACTAATGAGGAGGTATAGAATAGAATTGGGGAGAAGAGGAGTTTGTGGCACAACTTGACAAAATGGAGGGATAGGTTGGTAGGGCATGTTCTGAGGCATCAATGGATCACAAATTTAGCATTGGAGGGTAGCGTGGAAGGTAAAAATCGTAGAGGGAGACCAAGACATGAATACACTAAGCAGATTCAGAAGGATGTAGGTTGCAGTAAGTACTGGGAGATGAAGCAGCTTGCACAGGATTGGGTAGCATCTAGAGCTGCATCAAACCAGTCTCAGGACTGAAGACCACAACAACAACAACATGCTTGGTATGTCATACAGCTCATTATATTTAGTAGATCGTCTAATTCTTGTTCAGTTTCACTAAGGACAACAGTGTCATCACAGAATCTTATCGCTGACATCCATTCACCCTGAATTTTAATGAAATTCGTGGACCTTTATTTTATTTCCGCCATTACTTCCTCAGTGTACAGACTGAACGATAGAGGCGAAAGATTGCATCCCTGTCGCATACCCTTTTTAATCCTAGCATTTCGCTCTTGGTTCCTATACGTATTGTATATTACTCGTCGTTCCCTATAGCTCACTCCTTTTTTCTCAGAACTTCAAACATCTCGCACCATTTTACATAGTCTATCGCTTATTCAAGTCAGCATATCCCATAAACTTACCTTCGTTTTTCTCCAGTCTTGCTTCCATTGTCAAGCACAACGAAAGGACCTCCTTCTTGGTGCTTTACCATTCATGAAGTCATTTAACAAATCAATATTATGTTTTCCACTCTTCCATATATTTTTCTTGACAGCAACTTGGATGCATTAAGTCTTAAGCTTACTGTCAGCCAGTTATCACAGTTATCAGCTCTCGCTATCATCGGAAATGTGGAGACGACGTTTTCCCGAAAGTCTGAAGATACTGTAACACTTATATCTAATAGAAGTGGCTTTATATTATGTATCTATGTATCTGCAATTTTGAAGTGAGTATTCTGTGTTATTTTAATTACTAGAAATGTGGCAAGAAAATCACAGTTTTGTAATAATATATGAAAAAAACACAACAGGATATGTTAAAATGATAAATTATTATAATATGTGTATGTTCATAAAGAGAAAATGTTTATCGAAAGCTGGTTCATGCTTAGGGCACTTGTATTTGTAATATGTAAGAGCTGTGGGAAAGTCCTTCCGCAACGGAAGTGGCATGGCGTTATGTAAATGGTGGCCCCTTTGTGTAAACGGCAGGCAGTGGCTAGCCGTAGCACGGTACACTTCGACGGTGCTGAGAGAGGCAACTGGAAGCTGCTTTATAAAGGATTTACCTCAGATGTGGATCTGGCTATTATTTTGATATTCTCTCCATAAAGAAATATCTCAAATATTTTGAAATTCCGACGTCAAGACGAGATTTTACAGAGCATTCGAACATCAAGAGCCGTGAGTACAGTTAGCCGCCATGTCGCTTGCCACTCGCTTCACAAACTTCATACATTCAGTAATGTATATAGGCATGGACCATTTAATTTGTGTGTTGTTTTATTAATAATCACAAAAACCTAAATTCGTGTCTGGAGCCATATTTTCTATCCTGATCAGGAACCTGTGCGGGTTCCTCACGCAAGTGTTACTAAAACCGGGTATCCTGATTTAAATGAACAATTAAAAGTGATTTTTGTCTAATGTAAAAGGGGTAGTAAATGTTAAAGTTAAAAACCACAAAAGTGAAGTTGGATATGCTTTGCTAAAGTATACTTAGTTTATTACAAAATATAGTTTTGTAGGATTATAGTGAAAGGTCGCGTAAATATACTGTATAAAATACCTGCTTCACAGGTCATAAAAAGGCAAATACGCTATGCTCATTTTAAAGAATAATGTGGTTTTGATTCCTATCTTTAATGGTTCCATTTTGAAGTGAACCGAGTAATTACCTTTTTTGAACTGTCTTTTCTACTGTAATATTCATAGAGCGTTTAATAGTGAAACTATACTAGTTTATGGGACCCCATCATATTCTCCACCTATTAGTTAAATATTGGCCTATTATTATTGCTATTATTGTGTAAAATACAAGATACATAGGTCATAAAAAGGCAAATAAGTTATGTTAATTTAAAAAAATAGTGTGATTGTGATTCCTATCTTGAATGGTTCCTTTTTTGAAGTTAATTAAGTCCAGTGTTGTATTTTATTGTCTTCCAAAGGAAATTATTATCCACTCCAAGTGAAGTGTATGATTAGCTTTTTTGAATTACTCCTTTCTACTGTAATAATCAAAGAACGTTGACTAGTGAAACTTTAATAGTTTATGGGTACCCGTCATATCCTTTACCTATCAGTTAAAAATTAAACTATTATTGTTGCTAAGGAAAACTGATACATGTCGAGGAGCTTAATCAGTGTATATATGATATTATTGACCTTTATTTGTTTTTGTATTTTCATGTCAGTTAAGGTAAAAGCCCCTCATATCCAAATTTAGTTCTGCACTTCATGCCATAACATTTCAGTATTTGATAAAGTAATGCTCTTGAGTGTTGCTGTCATTAGTATCAGCGTGGTACAAATTTACTTCCTATATTTTACTGGTGTGTGCATTATTGGTAACTACTGCTACACACAGTTCAGATTGCACTATGTCAGTTTGTATCCTGTTTGCCATTCAAAGGAAAATCTCAATGAAAGTGACTTCAATAATCTATATTTAAGTTACTTAAACATATATTTCCAAATTAATGTGCCTAATTGGGCTGGCGAATGCCCATTTCTTTTCATTCACTTTGGATTTCACCGCTTTCATTGACTACCTAGGTTAAGGTCCGTTTGGTGTCCCTGTCAATTTCATCAAATTCAAATTTATAGTCCGATACTGTTGTCCATAAGACACACGCGTGGTCAATCTTCGAAATCCTCTCAGACGATAACATTGGCGTGTTTCACGGCATGTTAGTGTTATATGTACCTTACCCATAACAGGACTAAAAGTTTCGGTTAGTACGGTAAAGTGCTAGTGTTATAGTACGTCGTTAGTGTAGTAGATTCTGCTCGACAATATAATTGCGTAGGCTTCGCGGCCAGAGTCAGTCGACATGAAAGTTTTCTGGGTATATACCGCGTGATAATGTATGAAACTACTGCTGGAAAAAAGCAATGTTTCGGCTACTGTTGCAGCGGCCGTCTTCTGGGTCTACTGGTGCGTTCTAGCTATGCAGTGTCCCTTATATTTTGTTATTACTGTTCACTGCGCATGCTATTATGTCGTAGTTTTAAAAAGATAGTTCACTTAAGGAAGAAGAAGGGGGAAGTTTGATGGTTTGCTGCGGTGGAGGGAGAGCATAACCCCTGTGGTCCAAGCTTGGTGGCCACCTGCGTAAGAATAGTTTTCTCCTGTTTAACAAATGCTGGACGTCGGCCGCGCGGCGGCAGTTACTCGCCGTTAGTACTCGTTCCTCGTGTTGACAATGCGGTCTGTTGGACTCGGATTGTTAGCAGCCAAGATGGGGCAAGCCTGAGTCCATCCTCTCTATTTATGTTCTTAGGTTGTTTAAGTATTTCGATGGCCTCTCTGATTTTACGTTTCGTCATAACGACATAACAGGATGTTTGGCCAATACACAGGCTTCACTGAATTTTAATTCTTTTCCGCAATCTTGCGCACAACGTTTGTAGCCAATGGCCACAGCCATAAATCGATTTACATAGCCTGGCCGACGAATACAAGTACGCATGATAAGCAAGAAATAGACAAACTGTAGCCAACAGTGCGCTTAAGCTATGCGAAAAATGTTGCTGACCGAATAGGCCAACACCTTCGCAGGGTTGAAGTGCAGTCAGTCTTCTACATTGGTCGCAGGATCCAGGACGTGCTACGATCCACTAAGGAAACGGTGGGTGGATTACATACTGCAGGCGTGACCAATGTGAAATGCGAATGTGGAGAGGCATACATCGGCGAGACTGGCAGGCGCATTCGGGAACACGAGCGCTATATTCGTCAAAGGCAACACAAAAATTCTGCAGTGGCAGAACATCAGCAGGTCTGCGGTACAGAAATAAAAAAAAGCCAAACCTGTGTATTGGCTAAGCAGCCGGTTATGACGAGACACAAAATCAGAGAGGTCATCGTAGTACTTAAACACCCTAAGAACATGAATAGAGACAATGGACTCAGGCTTGCCCCATGTGGGCCGCCAGCAATCGGAGCCCAATAGACCGCACTGTCAACGCGAGACGTTGGCACTACATGCGAGTAACTGCTGCCGCGCGACCGACACCCAGCACTTAAACAGGAGCCGACTTCTCATTCGCGGGTGACCACCAATCATGGCACATAATGCAGGAGCCAATAGACAACAGAGGTTACGCTCTCCCTCCACCGCAACAACCAATCAAAGCTCCCTCTCCTTCTTCCTTAAGTGACCAATTAAATGAACTTTGGTTAGAAATTATCACGTATTGGCATACGCAGTGAACAGTAATAACAAAATATACGGGACACCGCATAGCTAGAACACATTAATAGACCCAAAAGAAACAGGCTGCAACCGTGACCGAAACGTTGGTTTCTCCAGCAGTAGTTTTTTACAATATGACGCTGTACCAAAGCCAGAAAAGCTTTATGTCTTCTGCTCACCAAGTGGGATAGCTGTTCGGTTACCAGTGAAACCTTCCCGTCTTCTCTATATCTCTTTTGTTACGCAATCTTCCCATCTGCAATAACCTATGAAACCTTCCCTTAGAAGTTCAAACTCTTGCTTAATAATAACAAATGAATTCTTCCCTTTGAAATTAATTCTCTTTCTGAATATTTGCATACTAATTTAATTCCTGCTCATTAACAGTGATTTTCTGATTATTTCGGCGAAACATAGGATGTGTCGTCGTCGTGGCCCTCAGTCGTTACCTGCAATATCCCAAAACAGTTCCTTACCTTTTTTACTCTTACTGGATCGCCATCTGACTGCTACATCGAACTGCGACACGAATATACTTACTCTGTTTTACTATACTCTATTAGCTGCTGCTGGGTTGTCATAATAAGTGGCTTTATCTACACTCCTGGAAATGGAAAAAAGAACATATTGACACCGGTGTGTCAGACCCACCATACTTGCTCCGGACACTGCGAGAGGGCTGTACAAGCAATGATCACACGCACGGCACAGCGGACACACCAGGAACCGCGGTGTTGGCCGTCGAATGGCGCTAGCTGCGCAGCATTTGTGCACCGCCGCCGTCAGTGTCAGCCAGTTTGCCGTGGCATACGGAGCTCCATCGCAGTCTTTAACACTGGTAGCATGCCGCGACAGCGTGGACGTGAACCGTATGTGCAGTTGACGGACTTTGAGCGAGGGCGTATAGTGGGCATGCGGGAGGCCGGGAGGACGTACCACCGAATTGCTCAACACGTGGGGCGTGAGGTCTCCACAGTACTTCGATGTTGTCGCCAGTGGTCGGCGGAAGGTGCACGTGCCCGTCGACCTGGGACCGGACCGCAGCGACGCACGGATGCACGCCAAGACCGTAGGATCTTGCGCAGTGCCGTAGGGGACCGCACCGCCACTTCCCAGCAAATTAGGGACACTGTTGCTCCTGGGGTATCGGCGAGGACCATTCGCAACCGTCTCCATGAAGCTGGGCTACGGTCCCGCACACCGTTAGGCCGTCTTCCGCTCACGCCCCAACATCGTGCAGCCCGCCTCCAGTGGTGTCGCGACAGGCGTGAATGGAGGAACGAATGGAGACGTGTCGTCTTCAGCGATGAGAGTCGCTTCTGCCTTGGTGCCAATGATGGTCGTATGCGTGTTTGGCGCCGTGCAGGTGAGCGCCACAATCAGGACTGCATACGACCGAGGCACACAGGGCCAACACCCGGCATCATGGTGTGGGGAGCGATCTCCTACACTGGCCGTACACCACTGGTGATCGTCGAGGGGACACTGAATAGTGCACGGTACATCCAAACCGTCATCGAACCCATCGTTCTATCATTCCTAGACCGGCAAGGGAACTTGCTGTTCCAACAGGACAATGCACGTCCGCATGTATCCCGTGCCACCCAACGTGCTCTAGAAGGTGTAAGTCAACTACCCTGGCCAGCAAGATCTCCGGATCTGTCCCCCATTGAGCATGTTTGGGACTGGATGAAGCGTCGTCTCACGCGGTCTGCACGTCCAGCACGAACGCTGGTCCAACTGAGGCGCCAGGTGGAAATGGCATGGCAAGCCGTTCCACAGGACTACATCCAGCATCTCTACGATCGTCTCCATGGGAGAATAGCAGCCTGCATTGCTGCGAAAGGTGGATATACACTGTACTAGTGCCAACATTGTGCATACTCTGTTGCCTGTGTCTATGTGCCTGTGGTTCTGTCAGTGTGATCATGTGATGTATCTGACCCCAGGAATGTGTCAATAAAGTTTCCCCTTCCTGGGGCAATGAATTCACGGTGTTCTTATTTCAATTTCCAGGAGTGTATTACCAAAGCTGACGTTATTCTTTAACAGCAAAACTGACGTAATTCTTTAATTAATTTGACTCAAGTTACGTAATTCATAGTTAAACTTTTTCTTGACAACAATAAAATTTTGCAAAGTTTTACGTTGATGGTTTTTGGGATGGATTATAATCAGTAATACAATATTGCTGGCAAAAATTAATTATATTCTGAATGAAATGATTTTACAAACGTTGAAATGGGACTTACGTTCTACAATAATCTTACAACTAGCAATGCGCAAACATACCTTCAGTAGTCTTGAGTTTCTAAAAAAATTAGTTCAATAAAATTAGTTCCCCTTATGATAATAGTAAGCTGATGACTCTGTACATCCGTTTATAATATCTTGTAGATCATAGCTAGTGGCTGGCAGGCACACCGCTCCTCTCAACCTTTCGCTTCAGACCTGCTACCGACTCGCTTCACTTCTCGCTAACTACTGACTTCCTACGAACGCTAAAGTGCGGTCTCTCCTGCCAACAATGCTTTCTGGTGCAGACAATCCCTGCTACCATTACAAAATTTATCTATGCGCATTCTTTCCCGCTCTTTTCTTAAAATGTATCCATACGCGGTCTCTCCCACCGTTTTTAAAATTATATCAATATGCAGTCTCTCTTGCCAACAATACCTTGGTGCAGACATTCCCTGCTACTACAATTATTTCCAACATGACGAATATTAATTATTCCTACTTAATCCTATTAATAAAACACAAACGTCTTTCATAAATGGTGGTTTGGCAATAGACAATAGGAATATACACGTCTTACACCAGTTCCAACCAATGGATGGAATATTAGCTATAAGGGTAATCGAAAGAAAACAAGATAGATGGAATAAAGTAAATAAACCCTTCATTAATTATTCAAAAGTAGTCATCATAAGTTTTAATACGTTTATCGCCCTGTGAGAGAAGGCGGTCAGTGGCTTCATGGAAAATTGTTTGCGGTTATCTACAAAACGATGATTGTACCAGGCCTGCACCTCTTCGTTAGAAACAAATCTAAGCCACGATTGTCTCGCTTAAAGGCTCTAAAAACATGGCAATCGCATGGGAGAGTCCGGGACTGTACAGAGGATGTGTAAGGGCCTCACAGCGAAACTTATGCGGGGTACTCGAAACAGCCTTGGGGGTATCTCAGCTAACAGAGCAGAAATCGTTTTGCTAAAATAAGTTCTTTATTCTAAAAGTGTATAGAGACGATTTTCCGGAGAATTGACAATCATGACAATCACTCAGACATATAACTAGAGTTCACGCACTTCCGAGAGAAACAAACTAAACTGAATAGTACATATCTTAAGCCTCATGATTAGACTTCTCGGTCCCTATTTTGGAGTATATTACTGGAGCGGCATTGTTAGGGATATTGTTTTAAGTAGTTTAATCACCCACGTGAGTTATCTGAGACTGGATCAATCCACCTTCTCACTGCGTCACCACGTAATGCCGACAAGATTTCTCAGTGATGCCAACAATTGTTATTTTAATCTACATTTGTCTTAATCACTGATAATTCGTGTCGGTATCTACTGATTACCTACACTGGAATATTTTTTTGTTCTCTTCACGCTCTTAGTCTCATCATTAGCAAAAGTAACCTTTCTCTGCTCAAAAAATTGCCAAGCTAAATGTTTCTGTATGCTTTGACACCTCCGCCGCAGCCAAAGAAAAAAACACAACAAAAATGGCTTAAATCAAACTCAGGCACTGACTCGTGATCTTTGGTAAAAGCATTGACAGTACCTGGATCACTGATTTATTCGCCACTGTGTCGCAGCTTGTGGAACTACTGCCATTTATGGCTTACGACAGAGTCAAAAGGCTCTGTAAACTGGAGCAGAAAATTAGTACTGAAATCTGAAGATTGTCATTACTGACTGAAACCGGTCATTGTCGAAGGACTTTATACTGTGGTCAAAGATTGGAACAAAAAAACATTGACAGTACCTGGATCACTGTTTGTATTCGCGATTATGTCGTAGCTTGTGAAACTAGTGCCATTGCTGGTTTACGACAGATGTAAAAGGCTCTGTAAACTGAAGCAGAAAATCAGAACTGAGATCTGAAAATGGTCATTACTAACTGAAACCATTCATCGTCAAAGGACTTTATATTGTGATCAAAGACTGGAATAAAGAAATATTGAAGCAAAAGCCACCAAATATGACGTCGGTTTTACGAAAAACTGTACCGATAGCTTTGATAAATAAGCCGCTCATACGTAAATTTCAAGAAGATAATTTGAACTAAAATACTGCTTTTCAAACCTGTATGCTTAATTCATTTTCTGGATGCCTCTAACCAAATTCCGATATTTGTTTCATCTGTATATCCACACAGCAAGATTAAAGTATATGGTAGAAATTTCACGACTAAAAGCTCTTTGCGCTCTAGTAATTTTGCAGTGTGTCACCAGTCGGGGAGAAAGCGTACAGAATTTTCTTGTACAAGCCGAGCAGGTGAGTTTGACTAAGATCGAGGAACAAAGATATTAATCTCCCCTACTGTCGCTTCATTCAAGCCCAAAGTTCTGGATTGTTACGTGAAACTTCTTTATGAACTATCCAGATAAAAGGCAGTAAAGTCAATGAAGAATTAATATTCTACGACACACGACAGGGGACGGATTTACGAAGTCTGCTCTTGCAGAATGAGGCTACCCTCTACAAAGTATAGAGGAACTTTCTCTGTCAGATGGGATAAGACGGACTAATTGAAGACAAGATAAGGAAACTACGGCATGAAAGTAAAATCCCACGCTACACTTTTGTGCAAAGGCCAGCTAGTCTGTGGTCGCCGTTAAGAATGTCAGATAACAAATGCCGCAAAGTGAACCATGTCGAGGACATCTTAGAATTCAAAAAATTCTCCCGGAACCTTTTAATGATGAGATACTTCAGATAATACTGATTCTGGCAATATAATGGAACTCTGAATTCACACTTCAGTGTTTCGTCTATTGGAACTAATTCCGATGTGACCACAAGGTTTTCAGGAATGGAACAACGTAGAAAACCTACGAGTACCCAGGTTCATAAGCAGTCTACTAATTTGGTTTCTTACAAAATCGATCGACCACTTTACCCCATACCATCTGTCCGGAATCAGAGAGGATACTAAATGAATGGAATTTAATCTGAAAACATATGATTTTATCTGAGGTAAACGGTATGTGGTGTAAGTTCGGAGTATCAGGAAGTGATAGAAATACTGAAAACCATATGTTTGTAGTGGAAATGTGTGCCACATGTCAGAACCCTTCCGCCGGCGATAGTGGCGGTGTAACGACAAGAACCGAAAGAGCTTTTAATTGTTGAAAGCTAGCTTGTATACCTGAGGCAATATGCGTAACGCTGAAACAAAATTACTGCACATGCAAGCCAATTAGAATTGTAGTTGTGAATATGTAGTCTCACTGAGTAGCCAAGGGGGATCGGCAAACACAACTACTACTGTACCTCGTCGCGACTACCTATCTAATGTCAACATGTAGCAGTTATGTTCTGTTCCACAGGACGTCGGTCGAATGATGATACACAGTATTACCTCCGAAAAATGATGGCAAACTGTTCATTGATGCAAATGGTATGTGTTATTCTTCCCTGAGCGGTAGAACGCAGTTTTTAACGATATGCCTTACGCACTTTTAGGGCACTGCGGTTGCTTCTCTTCTGATTGTTTTCCAAACGAAGGTGGTACTTATTTATCTCACTATCTTGTAACTAAGACAAAAATGTGTTAACTCATCCTACAAATGATCTATTTATTGAATTTTCTACATTTGTATATAATTTTTACCTTGGATTTTTTTCTACAGACCATTTGCTCTTTGTTTCCTTCGCCGGTTCGTTCTCGGACTGCACTTTTAAGTTGCCATTTTTTTACATGTACATCTGCCAGTAATCTCCAAGCATTAATCTGATCTGTTTCTACTGTATATCCATGCTGATTTGGTGAAACTGTGTTGCAGTTTTCAGCCGCTGCTTCTACATTGCAGGTTTTCGAAGGTAAACGAAGTCACCATAAAGTTTTTACCTTATTTTTACGGATAAAATCCGTGGGGTTGAGCAAATTCTTCCGCTGTTTTTCGGAATATTACTATGTAGCCATCATATGTTTCGCCTGAGAAACTTACTTGTAATTTTGCATTCTTCTGAGAGTGTGTTTCTCATGTCGTCTTTTATGTGACGAAGTGTGAGTGATTCACTGGCATTTCAGTTTAAGATTTTTTTTTATTGTGTTGCAGACCCTGATTTGCCTGCGTTGCGGGACAGTTTCTGCTGTAAATGTAGCGAGTTCTTCCGTAGACCACCTTATGTTTCTGTAGACGAAATTTGTCTCGTGTTCTGCCTCAGGAGGTTAAGCAGGGACTTGATGTTCGGGACTCTCTCGCTTTGACCATATTCTATGTACAATTTTTGGCTTGTCGACTTTTGAGTACATTAATTACTTCGTAGGGGCGTGAGAGAAAGACAGAGGGAGAGAGAGAGTGCCATAACATATACTAGAGTGCTATTCTTTTATATGTATGCTGCTGCCAGATACTTACGGTACATTATAGACATTTTGAAAGGTAATAAAATAAAAAGTCAGCTATGTAATTGCGGGACAAAATTAGATAAATTAAATTTTTATGGGTGGGTGTGGGATGGGGGAGGTGGGACATAAACGTGCTCGAGAATCGGGCGTTTTGGCCACAGCAGCCAAATATAAGGTCTTCGGTATGCCTTGTTACATTTTTTTATGTCCCGTACCTATTGATAAGTTTATGCAAACCAGTATCACAGGCTTGACCCGTATGTCAAATGCAAGTTTTCGCTATCGTGTGCTTGTATCTTATCAGTAAAATCTGAATCCTGGTTGGGCCCAGTCTTATTCTGCGTCATGTCGTACAATCGTCTAGCCACAGTGGGCAGTATCCCATCTTATGTTTCATGGTTTTATCTGGAGATTGATTCATTTACCTGTTTATTACACTTTAGCCAGTTAGCTATAGCTTGAACGTAAGTGGTGTTTCTTCTTCTGTTTATACTATCAATAGTCAATAAACTAATGACCCACGAGGGTAGCCGAGAGCGCTAACGCGTTTCTTCCTGGAGTCGGGGAGGCGCGCCGGCCCCAGATCGAATCCGCCCGGCGGATTAACGACGTGGGTTGGTGTACCGGCCAGGCTGGATGTGGTTTTTAGGCGGTTTCCCACATCCCACTAGGTGACTGCTGGGCTGGTCCCCATGTTCCTCCTCAGTTACACGGGTCACAGATGTCTGAACACATTCGCACTCTTCCATGGATTACACTCGATGCTAACAGTAGGGTACGCTAATTCCTTCCTGGGAGGGTATGGGGTAACGATAGGAAGGGCATACAGACACCCCTTAAAATTAACATGTCACATCCGATTAACCAGCAGACCCCGCCAGTCGGGGTAACTGCTCGGAAAGAGAGAGTCAGTAAACTAATGACACAAAATGCAGTTACAGCTATCATATAATACTCCCCATTTCTAAAAAAAGTTTCTGATATTAATTAACACTAAACGTGGTTTTCTAGCAAGCAGAACTCTACACTCAGTCCATCGAGGTCCCGGGTTCAATCACAGGTATTGGATGTTTATTATTAAAGTGCAGCTACTCACAGAAATCCCGGGTTGGCCGTAATTATCGCACGACAGTGAATCTCGCTAGATATACTCTTGACTTAATGCTGATCCGACTGACGCTAGAAAACAAATTAATTCCAATTTTGACCACAAGGTGCAAATCTGGCACTGTGCACTGTCTGTATGATGGTATGTCATCCACTCTGTCATTTGACACGTCATGACGTGAATGAACTGTATGACTATCGAGACAAGACCCCGAGTACCATTAGTGAAAGTGTCCGCCCGGAGGATTATTGTCGAGGTTCGGCGTGCCGGCCAGCCTGTGGATGGCTTGTAAGGTGGTTTTCCATCTGCCTCGGCGAATGGGGGCCGGTTCCCCTTATTCGGCCTCAGTTACACTATGTCGGCAATAGCTGTGCAAACACTGTCTCTACATTCACGTACACCATAATTCTTCTATCACGTAAACGTTTGGGGTTACTCGTCTGGTATGAGACGTGTACGGAAGGGGGGGGGGGGGGGGAGACCACTTTGGGCCGAGCCGCTCAGTAACCCTGGGTTTGGTGTGGGGTGACGGTGGGGTGAGTGGACTCTTGCGGCCTGTTTTGGGTCGTGGACCACTGAGGGCTACAGCGGGACGAAGCCTCTCCATCGTTTCTAGATCCCTGGTGCAATACACCCAACACACATAGACACACACACCGCGGTATAGTGGTAGGCCCTGAAACTAAATCTTGTCAACAGGAACTTTGTGTTTTCCATTAAGAAGTGATGCCCATCGAGAGTGCATTCCTTGTGAGAGGGTTTGTAATCATGAACGCAGATGGGGAACCTCAAGGTTATGACTGCCCTTTACGTAAGATGAAGATGATACATAATAAGGAGCTGCTACGACTGAAGAAAGTAGCTGGGATAGAACGTACATACCATGTGGGCCGTGTTGTACCAAACCGATTAATAGGTGCTCACTGCAGGTGAGACATAAGACGATTTCCCACACGTTTACTGTTCAGTTTGCATCCTATTGTTGGTGTTTACATACTTATTCATTTGGAAAATGTGTATGGCGCGTTGTTCTCCACAGTAAAGAACGGAAACTATCCCAGAGACATTTGTTTTAAGGGTTAGTCATTTAACTTTTAAGCATGTACCGCCACTAGTCCAAAGTATTTTTTGTAAGGGGAGGCGTTTGTTGGAATTCATTAATTTTCTTTGGAATACTATCATTAATATAGTTTCTGAATATCAATCAAGCATGTAGATACTGTATTTCGCACTGAATATAACATCACTTCTTATGCAGCTATATGATTTCTTTCATTCCCACAAGACTGAGCCCTTCGAAATTATGATGTAGACACTACTTTCACTACTCGGTAAACACCTATTAATTAATGTGTACGAGAAACTGAACTGAAAGCTACTTATTGGCACTCAATACAATGGAAGTATGGGACCAACAAGAACAGTGACGCACGCGAAGACAGAGTGGTGTCAACAGTAAAACTTTAACAATGCGAAACCAATCGGAAGTTTCCGAAGGGAACGGTATGCACCTAGGATCAGACAATTCTCATTATCGCTCACAATGGTGTTAAGTGGTATGAACGTGTTTGCTCACTTTAGAGGCAGACTACAGGGATTTGTTAAACTGTGAAACTAAAGTAACAATGTTGAATACGAATGGCACTTATTCATTCCCATGAAACACTATACTGCTGGAATTCTCAGACTATGAAATGTAAATATACGTGTGAGCTTAGGTATGATTTGTAGGTATGTAGTCGGCACATCAGTTTAATTAGTTACACGCTAATGGCACTTGGAACACTTAATCCATCAGTAGGTACGTAGTCGCGACATAAGCTTAATTAGTTATGAGTTAATGGCATCTGGAACACCTAATCTAAAAGTTATAAATGATGAGAAGAGGAATGATAATTATTTGTCTGTAGTACAAAGCTAAATCAATCTACATAATGCTTATTTTAAATTCGGTGTAATCATGAGATATGTCCACATACATATGTGCACCCCAGTAGTATACTACTGCTTAAGTTGAAGTTATGAAATTACTACAGACTGGTTTCATTCGAAAAAATAAATGGACGGCTCTGTCCACTAAAATACTGAAAAGTGGTTTCAGTTCAATGAAAGAAAAACTAACACGCTTTTCACATGCAAGGAAAGAATGAATAATTCAGTGAGAGTGCGAAACGACCTATTTAGTCAGTTGTTTTATCCGCTTGTTCCCACATATTGGTTTCACTCAAGATCTTTGTTTCATTCGCTTGTGCCTAGTCTCGCAGTTCTGCAGCGTCAGCATAGTTACAATTGGATCTGGTTAGATTAATTTGAAGGGGTGGCCAGATGCCCTCCTGCCGCCAACTCATACCCCCTGGGACAGAATGAGTGTACCCCAGCTGTCTGCGTCTAGTGTAAATCACGAAATTGTGTGAATGTCTTCCAAATGTCTGTCAGTCGTGTAACTGAGGCGGGAAGTGGGAACCAGCCTGGTGTTCACCTAGTGGGATGTGAAAAACCGCCTGAAAACCACATCCAGGCTAGGCAGCACACTGGCCCTCGTCGTTAATCCGCTGGGCGGACTTGATCTGGGGCCGGCGCTCCTACCTTAGTCCAGCAAGCAGCGCATTAGCGCTCTCGGCTGACCTGGCGGGTGTGGTTACACTCAAAATAATGCATGAATAATTCAACCAACACGTACAACTACTGCTATGGAATGAGTCCATCGCTTTCTAACCCTCTATCGATGGTTTTCGTTCGGATGTTCCCGTCACTAAGCCGACCTACGTGCCAGCCCAAGTCAGCGCGATTTTAGTTCCTTTGGTGGCAAGATGCGGCCCATATCTGTGCTTCCGCTTCGGTGTTGTTACGATCGCCATGGATGCGCTTTTGCTTGTTCTGCCGCAGTGTTGAGCATAGCGGTCTTCGCTTTCTTGTTTCTCGATCTTGTGTCTGAGCCGTGGTATAAACTGCTGTTTTGAAGAGCGCGCCGCTGCGCGTAGTGTGAAGCAGTCGCCCTCCTTTTCTGGCGGTGGCGCCGCTGTGGCAAACGCCGCTTTGGTGTCTCCCTCTGGTGGGAAAGGGCTGCCTGTTCACGTGCATTTAAGGGGCGCTATGAGCTCGGCAGTCAGGGAGTCTGGGTCAGTCTCTCTTCCCCAGCTTGCTAGTCTCTCTCTCGTCCGAATTTGTGAGGCAGTTAGTGTCTGTCTGTCGTCCGGAATGCTAGTATGTCTTTCGTTCGGATCAATCTTTAAACCCGGATAAATGAGAGTCTTTCCACTCCGCCAGTAAGAGAACTCAGCGAGTGGTCGCCCGGTCGGGGCTTAGTTTCTGCATCTGAGTCTGCGCATTAGGCCGCCAGTCTGCTTGAGTTGCTGAGGGAATGGTCATTGGCGGTTCGATCGATCGGTTGGTCGGTCGCGCACTGAGACACAAGATGACTTGTCCGCCTTGAGCGTCGGCGCATGTGAGGTCGCCACGTGAGTCCTGTGGGCCTCGCCGTATAGCGAGGGGTAGTGGCTTCGCGGTCGACTCGAGAGCAACACTAGTCAACCCACGACATCGGTCTGGCCAGTGCGAGCTGCGACGCCGTGAGCCGGGAGATCGGGGCGCCTTCCTGCGTCCGTTGAAGCGGCTGGCAGCGGACGGTTCTGGAGAGCGGTTTCGGGGAGCTGTGCCAGGTCTTCTCGAGAAATCGCAGTTTATTAGAAGTTAAGTGATTGGTGATACGTTGTGTGATTTACTCTTGTTACATTCTACTTGTTTTCTTGGTCAGTCTCTCTTCCTCAGCTTGCTCGTCTGTCTCTCTCCCGCGTTTGTTAGGCAGTTAGTGTCTGTCTGTCGTTCGGAGCTGTCTCTGTCATGTTTGTGGGATTTTGTATGTTAACGAATTTATTACTTGGAGTGTAGCGGCCTAATTCCTGAAATATGTTTTGATCTTGCCTATCATCTTCAGCGAACTATCAGCTTAATAAGTCACAGCTGCAAAATACTAACACGAATTCTTTACAGAAGAATGGAAAAACTAGTAGAAGCCAACCTCAGGGAAGATCAGTTTGGATTTCGTAGAAACACTGGAACACGTAAGGCAATACTGACCTTACGACTTATCTTAGAAGAAAGATTAAGGAAAGGCAAACCTACGTTTCTAGCATTTGTAGACTTAGAGAAAGCTTTTGACAATGTTGACTGGAATACTCTCTTTCAAATTCTAAAGGTGACAGGGGTAAAATACAGGGAGCGAAAGGCTATTTACAATTTGTACAGAAACCAGATGGCAGTTATAAGAGTCGAGGGACATGAAAGGGAAGCAGTGGTTGGGAAGGGAGTAAGACAGGGTTGTAGCCTGTCCCCGATGTTTTTCAATCTGTATATTGAGCAAGCAGTAAAGGAAACAAAAGAAAAATTCGGAGTAGGTATTAAAATTCATGGAGAAGATATAAAATCTTTGAGGTTCGCCGATGACATTGTAAATCTATCAGAGACAGCAAAGGACTTGGAAGAGCAGTTGAATGGAATGGACAGTGTCTTGAAAGGAGGATATAAGATGAACATCAACAAAAGCAAAACGAGGATAATGGAATGTAGTCTAATTAAGTCGGGTGATGCAGAGGGAATTAGATTAGGAAATGAGGCACTTAAAGTACTAAAGGAGTTTTGCTATTTGGGGAGCAAAATAACTGATGATGGTCGAAGTAGAGAGGATATAAAATGTAGGCTGGCAATGGCAAGGAAAGCGTTTCTGAAGAAGAGAAATTTGTTAACATCCAGTATTGATTTAAGTGTCAGGAAGTCATTTCTGAAAGTATTCGTATGGAGTGTAGCCATGTATGGAAGTGAAACATGGACGATAAATATTTTGGACAAGAAGAGAATAGAAGCTTTCGAAATGTGGTGCTACAGAAGAATGCTGAAGATTAGATGGGTAGATCACATAACTAATGAGGAAGTATTGAATAGGATTGGGGAGAAGAGAATTTTGTGGCACAACTTGACCAGAAGAAGGGATCGGTTGGTAGGACATGTTCTGAGGCATCAAGGGGTCACCAATTTAGTATTGGAAGGCAGCGTGGAGGGTAAAAATCGTAGGGGGAGACCAAGAGATGAATACACTAAGCAGATTCAGAAGGATGTAGGTTGCAGTAGGTACTGGGAGATGAAGAAGCTTGCACAGGATAGAGTAGCATGGAGAGCTGCATCAAACCAGTCTCAGGACTGAAGACCACAACAACAACAACATCATCTTCAGAGACGGTGTCTGTTTACTGTAGAGCATTTTAACTTGTTTCGCCAATCTTGTAGAATTTTATATAAGATTGCCTTTTATGGGCTTTTCTTTAAGTGATCATTTTAGTATATAAAGTTGCCACCCTTTCACCGTACGACTTTCTTAGAAGTTAAAATCAAGTTGCACCTTCGATGGCAAAGATAATGCTTTAATTTTAGTGTTTTGTACCATTTCCATCCCCCCTACGGGGTGCATAGTTTGTGTGCTTGTGTGAATTGTTAAAACTTTTAGTGAAAGTAATCTGGTGTATTGCAGATTTGCACCAGTGTAGTCTTTCAGAGGTTGTTGAGAGCGGTCGTAACTACGGCTGTGTCAAAAGGGAGCGGCAAGGTTCTCAGCTTGAAAGCTCATACAGTCAAAAATTGGTTTCTTTCTGCCTCTGAATGAATTGTAACTTGATATTTAGAGGGTGCTTTATGATTATAATTTTAAATCTGTCTGTTTTAAAAAATGCTTTAGACACCATTAAAATGAATAACTTACCATTTGTTAAAAAGGAATTTGGCTATGATTTCATCAGTTACTCCCTGTCAAATATTTCCACGCTCACCTAGTGTAAATAAATGTGTTAATGTTCTTGATGAATCGCTAGTAAGTGGAATAAATTCTCAAGAAAATTCTTTGAAAATAAATGACGATTCACAGTCATAATCATGCTAGAGCAGTGGACGGGATTTAATTACGTGACGTGTCAACCAAGTACATTTTCCTGAAATTGTGTCGTCGATATCGTCCAGCATCTGCCATGCTGTCTCGCAAACTATTATTTTCCTAACATCGTGTCTTCCCTTGCGTGCCTGTTCAGTAGCTGTAGTATACACAGTGGACACCCCTATAAAGTATACCCTGTCATGCCTTTTCATCACAGTCACATTTGGAGGATTTTTTTCACCTGTTTCGATGCCATTAGGCAGCATAAAGTCAGTGACATGTCAAGATGTGTGTAAGACCTTTAGCGTGGCATTCACGAGCCACTTTCGCAGCATCTGTTTTGAATATAGGAGAAGACAGATTCGTCTCGTGGTTGGTAATGCTGCCCATCGTTCTTAGCACAAGAGGAAATGATTACGACTATGCTTCTTGTTGTGGGCAGTATTCCCATTACATCTCGTACCTCGTCACGTTCTCTCTTCACCCGACATGTCGCTATTTTTCTTTCGTCTCTGGTGATCGAGTGGACATATGTCAAGTGTGGCTTGCCACGCGTCATCTCACACAGTACCAGAAGCTCCCACGAATCGAAGAAGTATTCCGCGTTGCACCCAACTACCTAGCCGTGCTGTTACTGCGAGCGCAAATCAGTGCGCCTAAGAGATCGAACAACATCCCATGATCGCAATTAGAATAGCATCACGATACATCCTTACTATATGCATCGGTAGTTTATAATCATAACTTGCCGGAGGAATAATTTTGTTTATAATATTCTGCCTCTCTTGCTCATTTACACTACTGGCAATTAAAATTGCTACACCACGAAGATGACGTGCTGCAGACGCGAAATTTAACCGACAGGAAGAAGATGCTGTGATTAGCAAATGATTAGCTTTTCACAGCATTCACACAAGGTTGGCACCGGTGGCGACACCTACAATGTGCTGACATGAGAAAAGTTTCCAACCGATTTCTCATACACAAACCGCAGTTGACCGGCGTTGCCTGGTGAAACGCTGTTGTGATGCCTCGTGTAAGGAGGAGAAATGCGTACCGTCACGATTCCGACTTTGATAAAGGTCGGATTGTAGCCTATCGCGATTGCGGTTTATCGTATCGCGACACTGCTGCTCGTGTTGGTCGAGATGCAATGACTGCTAGTAGAATATGGAATCGGTGGGTTCAGGAGGGTAATACGGAAGCCATGCTGGATCCCAACGGCCTCGTATCACTAGCATTCGAGATGACAGGCATCATATCCGCATGGCTGTAACGGATCGTGCAGCCAAGTCTCGATCCCTGACTCAACATATGGGGACGTTTGCAAGACAAAAACCATCAGCACGAACATTTCGATGACGTTTGCAGCAGCATGGACTATCAGCTCGGAGACCATGGCAGGGGTTACCCTTGACTTTGCATCACAGACAGGAGCGCCTGCGATGGTGTACTCAACGACGAACCTGGATGGATGGCAAAACGTCATTTCTTCGGATGAATCGAGGTTATGTTTACAGAATCATGACTGTCGCATGCGTGATTGGAGGTGAACGCACGTAGAAAGCGTTTATTCGTCATCGCCATACTGGCGTATCACCCGGCGTGATGGTATGGGGTGCCATTGGTTCCACGTCTCGGTCAGCTCTTGTTCGCATTGGCAGCACTTTGAGCAATGGACGCTACATTTCAGTTTTGTTACGGCCTGTGGCTCTACCCTTGATTCGATCCCAGCGAAACCCTACATTTCAGCAGGATAATGCACGACCGCATGTTGCAGGTGCTGTACGGGCCTTTCTGGATACAGTAAATGTTCGACTGCTGCCCTGGCCAGCACATTCTCCAGATCTCTCACCAATTTAAAACGTCTGGTCAATGGTGGCCGAGCAACTGGGTCGTCACACTACGCCAATCACTACTCTTGATGAACTGTGGTATTGTGTTGAAGTTGCATGGACAGCTGTACCTGTACATGCCATCCAAGCTCTGTTAGACTCAATGCCCAGGCGTATTAAGGCCTTATTAGGGCCAGAGATGGTTGTTCTGGGCACTGATTTCTCAGGATCTATGCACCCATCATCATCATCAATGGCACCCAAACTGCGTGAAAATGTAATAACATGTCAGTTCTAGTATAATATACCGGGTGATAAAAAAGTCAGCATAAATTTGAAAATTTAATAAACCACGGAATAATGTAGATAGAGTGAAAAATTGACACTCTGGCTTAGAATGACATGGGGTTTTATTAGAACTAAAAAAACACCTCATATTGCTAGGCACGTGAAAGATCTCTTGCGCGTGTCGTTTGGTGATGATCGTGTGCTCAGCCGCCACTTTCGTCATGCTTGGCCTCCCAGGTCCCCAGACCTCAGTCTGTGCGAATATTGGCTTTGGGGTTACCCGAAGTCGCAAGTGTATCGTGATCGACCGGCATCTCTAGGGATGCTGAAAGACAACATCCGACGTCAATGCCTCGCCATAACTCCAGGCATGGTTTACAGCGCTGTTCACAACATTATTCCTCGACTACAACTATTGTTGAGGAATGATGGTGGACATATTGAGCATTTCCTGTAAAGATCAACATCTTTGCTTTGTCTTACTTTGTTATGCTAATTGTTGCTATTCTGATCAGATGAAGCTCCATCTGTCGGACACTTTTTGAACTTTTGTTTTTTTGCTTCTAATAAAACCATACGTCTTTCCAAGCATGTGTGTCAATTTGTACCTCTCTATCTACATTATTCCGTGATTTATTCTGTTTTCAAAATTATACTGACTTTTTGATCACCCGGTATTTGTCCAATGAATACCCGTTTATCATCTGCATTTCTTCTTGGTGTAGCATTTTTAATGGCCAATAATGTATTAATAAGTACACTATAATGCAGTCACATTTCCAAGAATTCGCCTTGGTACTTGTACACCGAGTTTCTCTTTATTATGAAGCTGTTGCTTAATTTCAAATGGGGTCTCTTCAATGGTTCTCTGTTAATAAGATGTATCTGGCCTTTCCATGGGCTCCAGTATCAGATCTCAGAAGATGGGGCCGCTCAAGGACAGCTTAATGCAAGATTCTGGAATTTCTTCTGTAAGATTTATCGCTGTGTACTAGAGAGCTGCTTCTCTGTTTTGCCAGTTGTTCTTAAAGCATTGAAACAACGCTTGTGATCAGTCCTAGTCCCTCAGACGGAGAATCAGTACACAGTATCGTCTGCGTGGAGTTCTACCAATTATTATTGTTTGTAAAGCCTTTTTGCAATCGCTGTACAGAAATCTTCGCTCTATGTCCCAGAATGCAGCAACCGTGGGCTGATGTCTGATGCCATGGGTAAGCTTTAATAAGAGCTTGTAACATTATTGCCTTGAAATCGAAGAAAATAAAAGTGATAAAATTATCAAAAGAATTCAAAAACCAAAGATCTGTTAAAAACTGGAAGTGCATTTTGATAGAATTAAATGAAAAGAGCGCCAAATCTCCATAAGAATAACACAGAGCGGAAGTGAATTCTTCTGCAACATGGGTCAAGTAAATATACGGCACGCTCTGAGGCAGCGAAAAATTCTAAGTCCAAATGAAGGTCACGCGCAGTGAGACACGTACAGCACCAGAGACTAAGTCCGAATCAAGGTCACACACTTTAACACGCGTACACCAAACATAACGCATTCTACAAATGCAGTAGCGTCATAACACGCAAAACCCGCCCACCATCCCCAATCCTAGACACAGTAGGCCCCCTACAAACAATTGTCTAATACAAAAGCCTAAGAAGCTGCTTACGCGATTTCCCATTAATTTTTTAACAGCAAATGTTCCAGTTTTCTCATGTCTTGTGCAGACGTACTTAACTTTCTTGTCTATATTGTCATTGAGGAAACATGATGTAAGTTCCCACCTGCAGCCTTCTCACTGATTAACTGTGTATTAATTTGTGAAACACTGTTTTATATCATAGTAATGTTTTAAATACTTTAATCCGAATGTTAAAGATGTTGTTAATGAGTCAGACCTGTATTCTGTATTTTTCAGAGTTAATATTAAAATGTTGTGAAATGGCATTGTTCAATGACCAAATGATTGAAGTCCCATTTTGGCTCTTTCGTTACTCATTCTTGTAAGAGAGAAAGTAATGGTTTCGTCAATATCGAAGTCAGATAATATTAGTTCTTACGTTTGTACAATATAAGAGTTTTATTAAACTTTCACAGTCAAGAATCACTGAATAATGACGACACACAGTCACAACACGTTGCCCTGAACATCCATCAAATTTCGGTGAAAGGCGACGGGAGTAGATTAATATTATTTTTAATTTTCAAGTAATAGAACTCGTTTACAGACGCTATTCAGAGAAGCCTTTAGAATGGGAAATAATCCCATCACCATTGGAGTGTGCTTTATGACGTGATCAAATATTCATGAATAGTTTATGAGTTATCCGGAATTTATCAACGTCCCTTTGCTGGAGGGCTTTTCTCCTTTTGTAATTTTCTCTAACAAGAAGGCACATTTCAACTGGCGACCGCAACAGGACCATTACACCAAGCTAGGGGAGACGTGAAGTATCCCTTTGCTCATTATGATCTTTTCTCAACGCATGTAGATTGTATGCCTTTAAAATCTCAGCAGCTGCCTGGTAATAAAAAGGCGAGTGAGTGGTTATATACCAAGGTTCGGTAATTCGGAGGCGGTACTCACAATGCAGCAAATGTCAAAGGTAAAGCATGCAAGTCTTTTCTATAGCAGCAGGGAATTAAATAAATCCTTCTATCAAAATTTCGTCCTGAATGTAATCCGACTACAAACGGTGTTTAAACTAATTATCTGGATTATGACGACATAGTACATAAACAATCTAAATTGGTCAGACGAATTTTTACCTCTCTATGAACAAAGTGTACACAGTTTACCTTACACGTTTACACATCACTTACCAACCAAGGTCATGCTTGGGGAAAGAGAAAAGAATGAATGGATATGTACCCTACCTCATATCCCAAGTATTGAAGAAATAATGGGAGAAGGGATTAGACAAGCCCGTTTCGTTGACTATGAGCATCTAACGTAGTAAACCTATGACAAACATTTAACAGGTATTCAGAGATCTAGTGTACATGACAAAATATTGGTTGCCCACACAGAATAGTCCCTCCCTCCAAATAAAAATAAAAAGTGGCCACTACTGTACTCTGGACCACACAAAACACTTCGGATTCCTCATGAGGAAGGTTACCACATAGTATATCCAGAATCTGACAAAATCAATGTCTTATACCATCACAAAGATATGAGGATACATTCAATGAGAATACGATTTTGAATCTATTTTACTTTTCACATTCATTTTTACTTCGTATATGTTGAAATGTTTATGTTGTGTTTTATGTAACAAAGTATAATCTTTAATTAGAAGTGTGTGGACTTTGTCTTAAAATTAAGTACCTATGTGGTCAAAACAAGACAAAAGAATCACAATTCATTCACTGTTTGGGATATATGTGTATGTATATATACATGATATAATTTAAAGAATCCTGATTTAGTGATTCTTATGTGAATCAATTTTTTTAAATGGATCATTAACCTATGCACATTTCTAAGGACAGATTTTGGAATAGTTGCTATGGATTACCATAACAAAGAGAATTATTGATTTCTAATTATTACTTTAATGAATGTATATGCTTATATAGTTAAGATCTCAAGGTAATCGTTGTTTCCTAGGTTTCACTGTAATGCTTTATTATGCAGAGAGTACTAAAAGGTACTAAACAAGGTCTGCAAGAGGTGAGTAAATGTGATAAGTGTAAGCCAATAAGAGATGAACACTTCCAACAAAGTATGTTATCAGAGTGCTAAATGCAACTTTATATAGCAAACAATATTCACTGGCCTGTACTATATAATTACGAAACGAAACAGTGGTAAATACATTTCTTGCATTTATTGGAATCATTAATATAATATGGAATTTAGAGCAACTAGCTTTAGTGTTAAGAGGATGCACAGATCTTTTATTATTAGTAAATGTATACAAGATTATGCTTCTGTTTCTAGTGTAATTTTAAGCTGATAATTCGCAGTGTATGTACACTCCTGGAAATGGAAAAAAGAACACATTGACACCGGTGTGTCAGACCCACCATACTTGCTCCGGACACTGCGAAAGGGCTGTACAAGCAATGATCACACGCACGGCACAGCGGACACACCAGGAACCGCGGTGTTGGCCGTCGAATGGCGCTAGCTGCGCAGCATTTGTGCACCGCCGCCGTCAGTGTCAGCCAGTTTGCCGTGGCATACGGAGCTCCATCGCAGTCTTTAACACTGGTAGCATGCCGCGACAGCGTGGACGTGAACCGTATGTGCAGTTGACGGACTTTGAGCGAGGGCGTATAGTGGGCATGCGGGAGGCCGAGTGGACGTACCGCCGAACTGCTCAACACGTGGGGCGTGAGGTCTCCACAGTACATCGATGTTGTCGCCAGTGGTCGGCGGAAGGTGCACGTGCCCGTCGACCTGGGACCGGACCGCAGCGACGCACGGATGCACGCCAAGACCGTAGGATCCTACGCACTGCCGTAGGGGACCGCACCGCCACTTCCCAGCAAATTAGGGACACTGGTGCTCCTGGGGTATCGGCGAGGACCATTCGCAACCGTCTCCATGAAGCTGGGCTACGGTTCCGCACACCGTTAGGCCGTCTTCCGCTCACGCCCCAACATCGTGCAGCCCGCCTCCAGTGGTGTCGCGACAGGCGTGAATGGAGGGACGAATGGAGACGTGTCGTCTTCAGCGATGAGAGTCGCTTCTAGCTTGGTGCCAATAATGATGGTCGTATGCGTGTTTGGCGCCGTGCAGGTGAGCGCCACAATCAGGACTGCATACGACCGAGGCACACAGGGCCAACACCCGGCATCATGGTGTGGGGAGCGATCTCCTACACTGGCCGTACACCACTGGTGATCGTCGAGGGGACACTGAATAGTGCACGGTACATCCAAACCGTCATCGAACCCATCGTTCTACCATTCCTAGACCGGCAAGGGAACTTGCTGTTCCAACAGGACAATGCACGTCCGCATGTATCCCGTGCCACCCAACGTGCTCTAGAAGGTGTAAGTCAACTACCCTGGCCAGCAAGATCTCCGGATCTGTCCCCCATTGAGCATGTTTGGGACTGGATGAAGCGTCGTCTCACGCGGTCTGCACGTCCAGCACGAACGCTGGTCCAACTGAGGCACCAGGTGGAAATGGCATGGCAAGCCGTTCCACAGGACTACATCCAGCATCTCTACGATCGTCTCCATGGGAGAATAGCAGCCTGCATTGCTGCGAAAGGTGGATATACACTGTACTAGTGCCGACATTGTGCATGCTCTGTTGCCTGTGTCTATGTGCCTGTGGTTCTGTCAGTGTGATCATGTGATGTATCTGACCCCAGGAATGTGTCAATAAA
This sequence comes from Schistocerca piceifrons, assembly GCF_021461385.2. Classification (NCBI taxonomy): domain Eukaryota; kingdom Metazoa; phylum Arthropoda; class Insecta; order Orthoptera; family Acrididae; genus Schistocerca; species Schistocerca piceifrons. The sequence goes on from NC_060140.1 coordinate 799,371,664, forward strand.
GTTTCCCCTTCCTGGGGCAATGAATTCACGGTGTTCTTATTTCAATTTCCAGGAGTGTAGTTACTGATGATTATACATTTTCCTCTTACGTTGTAGATTATTCAACGTCATGGTCCTGTGTTCAGTAATCGGCAATGAATTATTTAGTGCATTTTTATCCGTTTTCTTGCACCTTCTGGTACATTATCATTCGCGCACTTGATGTTTTTTTCTATTTCATGTTCCGTTTGATTTTGGGCCATGCTTGGATTCCTGATTCCTAAGTGAGACAATGGTGTCCTGAATATCAATGGATGTGCTTCACAGAGAAAAAAAAGGTATATTTTTATTTGTGACAGGCCAATGTGATCAAGAGTTGGTCCACATGGGCATGCAGATAAGAATTACAGAAAGCTTAGTATGTGAAGATATCTTGTAAAAGTCACGATTACGCTTAAATCATTTCTTAACAAGGAGATATGATTCACGTAGCAAGAGAGGCAATGTTAGATTCCATGTGAAGGTAAATACTAGAGCAATAGACATGTGGAAATAAATGAAAGGTGAACACAAGTGCTAATTAAACGTTTATGTGAACTTAACGCTGCTGAATAAGTTTTCATGGTTCCAAGAGCTCCTGAAGTAAAAGTAGCGGTTTTGAAGGACTCGACCCAGTTTCATGTGCCGTTTTCTGTGATCCATGCTGAAACCGGAAGGCAAAACATGCAAATATGAATCTGTGTCCAGTTAACTGATTCCAAATCCCATTATGCGCTTAATTATTTACAATTTAATTAACAAATAAGGTATGTTGTTGTTGTTGTGGTCTTCAGTCCTGAGACTGGTTTGATGCAGCTCTCCATGCCACTCTATCCTGTGCAAGCTTTTTCATCTCCCAGTACCTACTGCAACCTACATCCTTCTGAATCTGCTTAGTGTATTCATCTCTTGGTCTCCCTCTACGATTTTTACCCTCCACGCTGCCCTCCAATACTAAATTGGTGATCCCTTGATGCCTCAGAACATGTCCTACCAACCGATCCCTTCTTCTGGTCAAGTTGTGCCACAAACTTCTCTTCTCCCCAATCCTATTCAATACTTCCTCATTAGTTATGTGATCTACCCATCTAATCTTCAGCATTCTTCTGTAGCACCACATTTCGAAAGCTTCTATTCTCTTCTTGTCCAAACTATTTATCGTCCATGTTTCACTTCCATACATGGCTACACTCCATACGAATACTTTCAGAAATGACTTCCTGACACTTAAATCAATACTGGATGTTAACAAATTTCTCTTCTTCAGAAACGCTTTCCTTGCCATTGCCAGCCTACATTTTATATCCTCTCTACTTCTACCATCATCAGTTATTTTGCTCCCCAAATAGCAAAACTCCTTTACTACTTTAAGTGCCTCATTTCCTAATCTAATTCCCTCAGCATCACCCGACTTAATTAGACTACATTCCATTATCCTTGTTTTGCTTTTGTTGATGTTCATCTTATATCCTCCTTTCAAGACACTGTCCATTCCATTCAATTGCTCTTCCAAGTCCTTTGCTGTCTCTGACAGAATTACAATGTCATCGGCGAACCTCAAGGTTTTTATTTCCTCTCCATGGATTTTAATACCTACTCCGAATTTTTCTTTTGTTTCCTTTACTGCTTGCTCAATATACAGATTGAACAACATCGGGGACAGGCTACAACCCTGTCTTACTCCCTTCCCAACCACTGCTTCCCTTTCATGTCCCTCGACTCTTATAACTGCCACCTGGTTTCTGTACAAATTGTAAATAGTCTTTCGCTCCCTGTATTTTACCCCTGCCACCTTCAGAATTTGAAAGAGAGTATTCCAGTCAACATTGTCAAAAGCTTTCTCTAAGTCTACAAATGCTAGAAACGTAGGTTTGCCTTTCCTTAATCTTTCTTCTAAGATAAGTCGTAAGGTCAGTATTGCCTCACGTGTTCCAGTGTTTCTACGGAATCCAAACTGATCTTCCCCGAGGTTGGCTTCTACTAGTTTTTCCATTCGTTTGTAAAGAATTCGTGTTAGTATTTTGCAGCTGTGACTTATTAAGCTGATAGTTCGGTAATTTTCACATCTGTCAACACCTGCTTTCTTTGGGATTGGAATTATTATATTCTTCTTGAAGTCTGAGGGTATTTCGCCTGTTTCATACATCTTGCTCACCAGATGGTAGAGTTTTGTCAGGACTGGCTCTCCCACGGTTGTCAGTAGTTCCAATGGAATATTGTCTACTCCGGGGGCCTTGTTTCGACTCAGGTCTTTCAGCGCTCTGTCAAACTCTTCACGCAGTATTGTATCTCCCATTTCATCTTCATCTACATCCTCTTCCATTTCCATAATATTGTCCTCAAGTACATCGCCCTTGTATAGACCCTCTATATACTCCTTCCACCTTTCTGCTTTCCCTTCTTTGCTTCGAACTGGATTTCCATCTGAGCTCTTGATATTCATATCAGTCGTTCTCTTATCTCCAAAGGTCTCTTTAATTTTCCTGTAGGCGGTATCTATCTTACCCCTAGTGAGATAGGCCTCTACATCCTTACATTTGTCCTCTAGCCATTCCTGCTTAGCCATTTTGCACTTCCTGTCGATCTCATTTTTGAGACGTTTGTATTCCTTTTTGCCTGTTTCACTTACTGCATTTTTATATTTTCTCCTTTCATCAATTAAATTCAATATTTCTTCTGTTACCCAAGGATTTCTACTAGCCCTCGTCTTTTTACCTACTTGATCCTCTGCTGCCTTCACTACTTCGTCCCTCAAAGCTACCCATTCTTCTTCTACTGTATTTATTTCCCCCATTCCTGTCAATTGCTCCCTTATGCTCTCCCTGAATCTCTGTACAACCTCTGGTTCTTTCAGTTTATCCAGGTCCCATCTCCTTAAATTCCCATCTTTTTGCAGTTTCTTCAGTTTTAATCTACAGGTCATAACCAATAGATTGTGGTCAGAGTCCACATCTGCCCCTGGAAATGTCTTACAATTTAAAACCTGGTTCCTAAATCTCTGTCTTACCATTATATAATCTATCTGATACCTTTTAGTATCTCCAGGGTTCTTCCATGTATACAACCTTCTTTCATGATTCTTAAACCAAGTGTTAGTTATGATTATGTTGTGCTCTGTGCAAAATTCTACCAGGCGGCTTCCTCTTTCATTTCTGTCCCCCAATCCATATTCACCTACTATGTTTCCTTCTCTCCCTTTTCCTACACTCGAATTCCAGTCACCCATGACTATTAAATTTTCGTCTCCCTTCACAATCTGAATAATTTCTTTTATTTCATCATACATTTCTTCAATTTCTTCGTCATCTGCAGAGCTAGTTGGCATATAAACTTGTACCACTGTAGTAGGTGTGGGCTTCGTATCTATCTTGGCCACAATAATGCGTTCACTATGGTATATGTAAAGCGTATTAGCGCTAAACAGATAAATTACCTATGTAATTTCATGCTAGAAGGGAATGCTTTTAATGCCTATAACTTTCAGCATTGAAGGGGCCTTTTAACATTGTTTCCTTTAAATTCAAGAAAATAAATATGATAGAATTATCTACGAAATATTTTAAAAATAAATGAAAAACGTGTATAATTGTGTATTAACTTATCCCTTAGTAATATCTTAAATACGTTAATTCCAATCTTAAAAATTTTGTTAACAAACCAGATCTGTGATTTATATTATTCAGAGGCCGTGTTAAAAAGAGTTGGAACCGCATTATTCTATGACAAAGTGATTCAAGTTCCATGATAGCTCTTTTGTTACTCATTCTTGTAATAGAGAAAGAACCTATTTTCGTCAGTATCGAAGTCAGATTCTATTAACTTTTACATTTATATGATGTAAGGATTATATTAAATTTCAAGGGTCAATAATCACTGAATGACGATGTCAGACAGGCCATTAATCATTTATTTTAGAACAAGCTAATGTTTCATTTTTCTCTTGACTCTTGTAGACCTACTTAATTTATCTGTCTACCGCGTCACTTTGGAAGCTTGATGTAAGTTCCCATCGTAGTCTGCTTATTGATCAGTTGTGTAGTAACTCGTGAAACAATGTTTTATTCCTTAGTAATATTTGAAGTATCCAAATTACAATGTTAAAATCGTTATTAATGAATCAGATCTGTGATTCATATTATTCAGTGGCAGTATTAAAAAGGGTAGGAACCGCATCGTTCAATGACAAGGTGATTCAGGTTCCATGTTGACTCTTTTGTTACTCATTCTTGTAATAGAGGAAGAATCTATATTCGTTGGTATCGAAGTAAGATTATATTAACTTTTACAGTTATACAATCTAAGAGTGTTATTAAACATTCACAATCAATAATCACTGAATAATTTAAGTCAGGCAGATGCTATGCATTGTATCGAATATCCATCACTTTTAGATGAAGGGTGATGGGAGAAGACAAATAAATATTTTTAATTTTCAGATAATTGAAATCTCTTACAGATGCTGCTCAGAGAAACTCTAAGACTACGTAATAATCCAATCACCTTTGGAATGTGATTTCTTGATGAGACTAATATTCTCGCGCAAGTTATTAATAATTCGGGTTTATCTCTCTCGCTTGCCTCAAGGATTTTTCGTGTTATTGTCTCCAAAAAGATGGCACTTTTCATCGTCGTTCGTTGGGAGAAATTAAAATGTCGTAAGAAGCTGTCCCCTAAACACCCTTTTACTTTTTGTACTGACAGTTCATATTCATGTATACGTCTTTCTCATTTCGTCCTACAGAGGTTGTTTCTGCAGGAGAATAATTGTCGTATTACTTACCTTTAGAGTAGTCAGGTGGTTCGTATGGTGTGTGATATTATAGATGTTACGAAGGGAGCCTTTCTGTAAGTGGAGTGTCCTTTGCCAGTTCGACAAAGGCACAGTTACAACCCAAGTAGGTGTGACCTGCGATCGCAGTATCGATTATTTCCTTAGTGAGGCTGTTATCTCCTCTTCCTAAACTGTTAATGGCTGTTAGTGTTATTGCCTTGCCATATATACGAAAATAGCCTTGTTCGATGGGATAGAGTACATATTTAGTAACTTACAGTTGAATCTATATGGTTCTTATGGTGTATTTAGCATCAAGGCTATGGCAGTTATTCCCCTTGAAATACTGTGACGACTTGTTTCCAAACTTGTCTGTTGATATAGAGAATCAGCCTTGATGGTGCTGGCCTTTTCTTATAGCAGCTCCTGTAAGTCAGAGACCTTCACCGGTTCACACTTCGCCAATATACCTTCTTCAGCACCTTCATCGGTTTTCTGTCTGTGCTTTAAGTCAAGTTTTGCTATCAGAGTGCCTAAATTATATTTAAGAGTTGTTCAAATTTTCCTTCACTGATGACCAGAAAGGATATATCATCTAAATGAAAAAGAACCAGTATAGATTTCTGTTTGACATTTGTTTCTCCTTGGAAGATTCCCGTTATTAGTTCCTTAACATACAACAATGATTAGCTGTTCCGCGACACTTTAACGTATTAATAATTTAGTTTGGCTCAACGACCAGGAGCTAGTCTTTGAAATCGACACCACTTCGCGACTTGCGTGTCCGTAATATATGTCTTCATCTAACTGGACAAAGAATCTACTGTTTAAGGGGGAATCCAAACCACATCTTGTCACATAATTGAGAGCTGTCTCATAATTGAAAGCTGAAGGGGCTGTTTTCCATATTGCGACCTCTCGGTATCCACGCAAGCGGCGTCCAGGCTTGACGCTAATAACATAAGAGCCTCTTTCGTGATATCCGCTTCCAGAATTCCTACTTTGTTTCTACCGAGACTGTAGAGTACATATATCACTTTCTTACATTTCTGTTGTATGATTTAGGAGGTATTAGTCTACTTTCGTTTTTCTTGATCCACAATCACGAATTGCTTCATTATTCTTCCATATATTAATAAAGCCAAGGCCACTATTACTTAAATGGTACATATATTTCTCCTGAAGCAACATCCTATTTATAACTGTTCAGTGTGTCATACACTTATTCTTTAAATTATTCTTCTCAGCTCTAACAGGATGAACTAATCGCCCGTTAGTTCTCAGATTTGTAGACACATCCCAAATTCCGTATTGCCGTTATAAATTTGTGGTACTGCATAATAAGTTTTCTGAACCATTGCAAGCAACTTAGCAGTTCGTATTGATTCTTTAGGTTTCACAGCAGCTACGTTGTTCATTCATTCAGTGCTTTATGAAATTCGCACTAGAACCCACGTTACTTCCGTATCTGCCTTCTTCCCTTCATTCACGATACCTTGAGGCGGCTCCGTTCTATCTGACAACTTCCAATGCACTCCTACTCTTTATTATCCGATACTATTTGCTCTTAAGAACTCCTTTAACGTGTAACGTGGGGGAATGCAATTCTTTCCTTTTGGCGTGAGTGCTGGAAACACCTAAGGCTGAAGGATCAGGCTGAAATAAACTGTTTTCCCTGTTGGTAACCTTTGCTTTTGTTTTTCTTTAATGCTTAGGCGTAGCGTAATTTCGCTACCACGAACAAATTTTCACGTACATTGGCACTACTATTACAACGTTATATCGTGTGTACGAGTACAAACTGCGTCTGTAAGATCTTTGAATCTGATTTTCATGTATAATCAACGAATTTCACAAATCACTGTATTAAGATTGTTGATGTTTGTATGATTATAAGCACTATAAGGAATTATTGACCTATCGACCTCAACCGGTGCTTCCCATCGTTATACATGTGTACGGTTTGGGAAAGTACAATACTCTCTTGGTGGCGTAATAGTTCCGACACATTCTCAGCTGCAAGTAATGCCTCTCTCTGATTCTCTTGCCGTTAATATTTTGAGTACGAATAACGGAGACACTTCGTAGTAAATGTAGCACATTTCTGCTTTTAGTTCTCTGCTGCTCGTAAAGAAGCAACAGGAAAATAAACGTCAACGGTAGTTTAACAAGTGAGTGAGTTAAGTTGAACCACATTGTAGCATGCAATTTAATACTTTCTGTAACACGTAGACATCTCAGTCTCTTCTGTTATAGCATGTACAATACTTTCACTGTAGTCTGCTTACTAAATAGCCTTGTTGCTTTATTTGGTGTACCGAAACCAGAATTCTAGGAAAATCAAATACTTTTGCTTAAACACAAATAATGTACCTGCAAAATCGATCAATAGGTCTTGTCTGTCCTCACAATAAAACATTCTAGTATTTAATATAACCATAAACATTCCTGTTATGGCATGGTTGTAATAACATTGGGATAGAGAAACAACTATGCTCACATGGCACTTATGTCTAGGAGAAAATGATTGGCTGAAGTTGCTTGTAGTTTGTGGAAGTGGGTAACGTATGTTTAAGCCATTGGGGAATAACAGACGAACTGGATTTATCGTCTATGACCACTGTATTTATCATTTGGATTGGCAGCTCCTTGTGTTGACCGTGTTTTCAGTTAAAATTGTTGGCTGTGAGGTCTGCCAGATATGCAAAACACCATTTTGTCTCATTACCCAAACATGTTTAAACACCATTGTGCCATCAACAATGGGTTCCTGTTTTATTTATTCTTTACGCTTGGTGTGCATGATTTTTCTGAATCATTTGTGTATTATTTACAACAGGTAGCTTGTCATGTTTTCGTGTGGGAAGCCCTTTTATTCTCCACATCATGGTGAGGCGTCGTGATGCACATATAAATATAACACGTATTTTTCACAAATAAGGTCGTAAAACACATTTCACTCCACCAAAACACACTGTCCTCCCAGATAGCTGAGTGGTCAGCGTGACGGATTGCCATCCTACGGGCCCGGGTTCGATTCCCGGCTGCGTGGGATATTTTCTCCGCTCAGGGACTGGGTGTTGTGTTGTCTCCATCATCATTTCCTCCCCATCCGGCGCGCAGGTATCCCAGTGAGGCATCGAATGTAATAAAACGTGCAACAAGGTGGCCGGACCTGCCCCGCAAGGATCCACCCGGCCAATGACGCCAAATGCTCATTTCCATTTCCACCAAAACACACTGTGTTTTGGTGAAGTGAAAAGTGTTTTACGACCTCATTTGTGGATAATACGTGTTATATTTATGTGTGCATCATGATACCTAACCTTGATGTGGAGAATAAAAGGGCTGCCCACATGAAAACATGACAAGCTGCCTGTAGTAAATAATACACAAATGGAATGGAAAACTCATACACACCAAGTGTAAAGAATAAATGGAACGGAAACTAACTGATGATGGCACAGTGATGCTGAAACATTTTTGGGAAATGAGAGAAAACGGTGTTTTGCATTTCTGGCAGACCTCACATCCTATAATTATGACCACTGTGTTAGTTAAGATAACTACTGGTAAGTGTTTTCAGTATACACATACTTAGTAAATACAACATGCCTTTTTCAAATAGAGAAAAAATTTCTATACTCAGGCCATAGTTTCTTGCCCTGCAACAGTGATTTTGCACTCCTAAGACAGAAGGAGAAAAGTAGATATGTCGATTCCATCTGACAGGATTATGTAATAGCAGGCGCTTGAGACGAAAGACCTGTTACCATCAAACCAGCCGTCCATGCCCACTTTGATACTTTTCTCACCTAGTGACAGACAGCAAGAGGGTCCCTGAACAAAAAATTACTGAAATTATGCAGCTAAAATTTACTGCTGATGTCGAATTGCAATTGTGGGGAAAACTCGTAAAGTGTTTCAACGTTGGCATCTTTGCTCTCTTCTAAAGAAGAAAAGAGGGACCAACCACATCGTGCATTTCCAGAACCGTGACAATAATTCCGGCCGTTATCCGAAGAGTTTATTCGTTCTTCATTAGAAAAGAGAACGATTTAGTCGCAATGAAGAAGTGTTCAAAACCAAGATTATCGATTTAGTGTGCTTAGTGGTTATTGCATGTATTTTGGTTTACTTATCCCTTTTCTGAGACTTAAGAACATGAAAATATGTGTCGTTAATGTTACTGCAACTCTAGTATTAACAGAAATGTTTATGACAACACTAATGAGTGATGTACTACATTTAATAGAACAACATAACATTCAGTCGTTTTCCGGCTAAAGGAAATATTTTCTCTTACTGTAGAATACATATGTAAAATTCTATGGTATCATCAGTTTTATAATAATTCACAATATTTGTAACTTTTGGAATCAATACATTGTCTCGCCATATATTGCGAAAATACTCAGAATGATCAGAAAAGTGCCATTTCATGGTAGCGATTTACGAATTTGTAATCTTTTCCCACAGTACAAATCACAGTGGTGAAATGCAAATCCAAACCCTGCTGTGAAAGATCCGACGTATAATTTGCTGAGAATATGGGATTTGTTTTCTCGCCTTGACCCAAAAAGTTCGTTTGTCAGCCCGAAATTAATTTCAGCTATAGTACGCCATCATCGGTAATCATTTTTAATGCTAAAACTATGTGTGTTACCACGTAAACATAACACATTGGTAAGACGGGTCAACAAATGGTCTCCATGTGCACCATTAGCCTTCCATATAATTACTACGTTATTTCTATGATTTTTAAAAGGAATTTTCTAGTAAATCGAGTCCAACTAGGCAGTAATGCAAATTAAACTGTGCTAAAGCTCGTCAAAACGTCACATAACTACTGTACATCTATAGCTCCATAACACTGAATTAATTAAATTACAAAAAAAATTTCAATGGGTACATGCAGTTCTGCATGGGATCATGGGATGGCTTGCCCTATATGGAAATGCAAGATGTAATGAATGTAGTGATGTGTAAGGAACTTGAAAAGTAGAAGACGTGTGCTGACAAAAAGCACGAAACTAATCACGGTAACATACTAGAATTAGGATTATTCCATTATTTAAGGATCTATAATTAATGAGCCTCCGAAATAGAAAAAAATACTGGTCATTTCCAAATTTCACTCAAAATAATTTGATGATAGTTTAGCATCATGGGAGACACTTCAACCCAGTATTGTTTTACTGACGAAATGCCTTGAGCAAGGATAGCGCTGAAGTGTAAAATGATTGATTTACAGACAGTTTTTACTTTGATTTATAAAACTGAACACGCTTAGACGCAATTATAAACTTTATTATACCACTGCCTTGAGCTTTTCTATGTAGCGGTTGCATGCAGTTAGGCAAGTGTCAAAACGGGTCACCATTAGTTCTTGTATCTAACAGTAATATCTCATAACGTAGGAGTACTGACAGGTTTCTTTGGAGTCCGAAATGAGAGTAGATAACCATGTTCCACTTTGAAGACTAGTGCGTTTATGAGAATGAATTGTTATGAATCACTTTGTATAGTGAGACATTAATTAAACTGATGCTCTCACACGATATAGGTAGAAGAGTTGGTAACTTTCATTTTGCCTTCGTTTTAATGACTCATTAAGCACTTATATATGGACTTAAAGAGAATGCCTGAACTGATGTCTTAGGCATATCAAATTCCGTGGAGACTTTACGAAAGCACTGATAGGATAGATTACCCATATAACGCTTCAGACACTGATGAAGGATGAGTTTTATCGACCTACTTAATCCTAATGACGCTAACATGACTCAGACGGCTAATTCGTAGTTTATTCCATCTCAGAAACACCTCCTTTCTTACTCCAAAGAAACTTCCAAATAGCTACAATTTCAAACTATTGTATGATGTCCCATATTATCGCGTACATTGATTCCATCAAATGTAAATATCCTGAGGGAGAGAACTTCCATACTTCTCAGCTTTTTATCACCTTCACAGCAAATAAATCTGTGCAAGTAGAGATCAGGTTTTATTACCTTAATGTTTATTTTAGACACAAGAAAGTGAAATTTATATTAGTTCCTCCGGTTTGTGTTTAGGTTAATGATTCCTACGTAATTATGGACTTCGACTTACCTGTCTCTACTGTTTTCACTGCTACACTTGAAATGAATGGTATGTAAGATCTTAGCACTACTAGAGCATTTTCTTTATTGTTTTCTTCTCAATAAGAGTTTATTTCACTTCCATAGCAATTAAATCACTGAACGTTACAAACGATGGTGTATTCACATGAAGACGGTTGACAAAGAAAGTTTACAAAATTATATGTGGTGAATGACATCACGTCAGTTCGCACCATCTCGAGTTTCCAGGTTGCGCGCAAGACAGGCTACCGCTGCTCCAGGGGCTGTGGAGTAACGGCCGGCAGGGTCTGGAGCCCGTCTGGAAGCCGCTTCCATTTCTCCAAGATAGCGGGCACGGACGTCACCTGCACAATAAGAGTATCGTCACAAGCCGAGTTAAAAGAAAATATTAATTACATGCAGAAGGAAACGTTCAGAATGGCAAGCTGGAAATTTAGGTTATTTAACGATGGCTGCAATGTAAACGTACAGGACAGTGTTCTAAACCGGACACTCCACCTTCCAATGAAGTGGACTCTTTGTCTTTTGGCTCTGTATCTCTTGGACTGTATTGGAACCACGTGTAAATTGTAGTTTGGACTCCTACCATTCTATACCGGCACGTCTCACTTGTTTATTAGTAGTTCTCCAATTCATGTTTTGACAAAAGACTTTTTGTACTGTTCCACATTTTTCGTTATATCTCCTAGATATTGGCCAACACGTCTTTCAACCCATACATGTCCTTGATCACTAAGATTTACAGTAAATATTTACGATCAAACCGTTACATTTAGATATTTGTTTAAAAATTTATTAGCTTAAAATATGTAGGTTACTGTTGCCTAAACTAGACCTCCTTTAGTTAATTAAACTGCACCAGTTATTTCTTTCATGTTCACAGTATTAGTAACCACTACCGTTTTTTTGTAATGGCCATGCATAAAACTCCAACACGATATTGAGGAAGTCGATTTCGTCTAAAATCACTAAAGTTGTTGATCCAGACCGAACATAAGTTGGAGGAGGAAGGCCAGTAAACAGTTTGATGTTCCGAAAACAACACTGATGAGGTTGTCCAGTATGAAATACGGTAGCCTAAAGAAACACTTAAAACGAGAAGAGGTTGTCCTAGAATTTTGGGTAAAGATCTTGAAGAAGATCTGGTTCATAGTTGTCTTACTGTGCAAGCTTCTTTATCTGGGTTTACTGGTAACGACTTATGAAAATTGGGGGGCAGTTAGCAGAGAGAAATAACAATGAACATCATTTCAAAGACATTGCCGGGGAAAAGTGAGTCAGTCGTTCTCTTAAACGGTACAAAACCAAAATGTGGGAAGTAAAGAATACAGGATCAAAGCACCTTGGTTTAGCAAAGAAAATACATGCAAATTCTGTAACCTCCTCGAGGATATAATAAGCTTGTGCTTTGAACCAAACTATTTTTCTCTGATTTAACATTTCTTCCCATTTTTGGTGTTTTTTGGTTTTTCACAAAGATACTGTTTTGACCACTATTTTTAAACTTCACTAGGCATAAGGTTTAAGAAAAGAACTGTGTTTTAATAAATTTCAATTATACTTGGTAAGAGTAAGTAGTGCATAATGTCATAAAGTAAATATTAAATGCTTTTAAAATGTATTTTTACTATATTCAATATTGTAAAATAAAAACTAAAATTCGGATCCAGTTTCAGGCACTTCCCTATATTAGGGCTACTCAAAATATTAACAAAAGAATATTTTTAAATTCAAAATTGTCAGAAACGCCTTAGCCCTATCAGTTGCAGAGTAAAGGTGTCAAACATAGATTTTTTTTCATTTACTGCTCAAGAGGTAAAGTTTATCACGTATATGAACAGTTGCAGTATTTGAATCCAGTGAAATGAGAACTACTTTATTGAACTTCTGATAAGCAGAATTTTTCATTGAAAGATAATTTCAGTAGGTTGGGTTCGTTGCTATGAAAACGCAAGAAAGGATAAAACACAAATCTGAGATAAAGATGTCAGCGCAAGAGACGAAATCTTGGTGGGCAGCATCAAATAAGTCAGAAAACTACTAATTGAAAAAAGATCTAAAAGACAAATAACCTCAGTAGTTTATTTCATTAATTTCTGTATGCGAAGTTACATACAAAATAATTAGTACATAATGGTATATGGTGTTTTCACTTAGTGTAAGCTACCTCACTGAATGTACTGGTTATGTCATTCTGAATTGTGGTTAATAACGCGTTAAGATCGCAGGTGAATGAAGATAAAAAATAAAGAATTGTAACCAGTCAGTTAGTTCTACTGAAGTGGAAGAAGTTAAGTTTTCATAAACTTCATTGGCAATCTGAGCAACGCTGTGGATCTATACATGCACGTATTATTTGCAAAGGAGGTGTGTCATAATTACCACAGCGCAGTTAGCCATCAGCTGACTAAGCGTTTGGCAGCTCTCCCAGCATGTATTTCTCATGCAATATAACGCCGTAACTACTAGGTAGAAGCAATCCTAGGAGATCCCTCACTCAAAGAGAAAGGACTAAAAAATAAATAAAGATTAGGAACACATTTGTCACATTTCATCGCCTAATTGAAGACAGTATGGGACGTTTAACTAATATGTGGTGTGTGCACACCAAATCTTCAAAGGTTTTTGATTTATTGTTCTCTTTAGGGATGAGTGAAAAAGATTTTGCAACGGAGAAAAACCAACTAGGATGGAAAATAACCCAATTATCCTATGTTGAATATTGGATACTCGGAGATACAGCTGGTACACCATTATAACTTATATCACGTATAGCTAGTCCTTTCGTTATAATACATAGCTGCTTCCATAGTAGATAAACGATCAAACAGTGGTAAACAGAGTCTCTGACATATTTCCTTACCTTGTGATTCGAAACGAACTCTAAGATTAAATTTTCTTTTTTTGTGGCACTGGTAGTACCCAGTAATTTTGTGACACTTGAGTGCACTGTGATGATATCATCTCAAACATTTCCATCGTTACCAAGCGCCGTTGGTAAAAAAAAAAAATTACGTTATAGTACTCACATACTTTCGAAAGCGCCGTCTGGCACAGACAGACATTCAGTTTCTGGGAAGCAATGGCCCAACAGTATAAAAAGTTAACTTCACTATATTGTTATTATTGTAGAGACCAGTTTGTTGATTATTTGTCAATGTGTTCAGTAACAGTCTTGCTGCCGCCTACCTAATCATGCAACTGCTCTCAACAACAACAAAAATCATTAAATTATTCAAATGTATTTGCATGTCTAGAAAACGTATTCATTTGTAATGAATATCTGAAGAGGAATATTTACATACAACACAACTGTGCATCTTGTGTTAATCTGGGAATTCAGATAGTCTGCATTTTTATCTAGAACAATGAAAAGGAATTTGTGGATTTTCTGTTGATTTTGTGTTTAGTCATTAATCATCTATCCAGTCTTTGACATCTTAAGTTCTACGCCAACTTATTGCATGAACTGATTCCAATATATTTAGTTCATAAGGTATATTAATTTCGAAAATAGTCTATTCCATATGTCACATTCAAAGGTGCAACACTTTAACTAAAACTGGAAACTAACATTCATAAGTGAAGTGGAGCATGAACCTTCACCTAAATCTTTATTTCACAAAAACAGAATGTGGTTCAGCAGATTCAGTTGACCACTTTCCAACATATTGATAAATGACGCAGAGATATATGTTGATACTTCAGTCTTTCAGTTAAATTTTATGAGCAATGTACAATTGTCGTATTATTTGCTATCTCACCAAAGAAGGCAAATCTGCGACAGTCTCATGACTGATGGGATTACAATACTTATGCTGCCAGCAACAACGAGCAGCGGCTGACATCATAACACATTGACTACAAAAAGATAAGCTACAATGCAAAGCGGTCTCCGCTGTGAACACTCAAAGCATTTTATACAATTTCCACAACAGTTTCTTTTTGTTTTTTGACTCACTTTGCTTTCTTAAAAACTCCACATTAACAGTAGTCATTACCATTTGCTACATCCATCTTCCTACTTATATTCTGTTGTAGACGATATAGCATATGTTAGTAACGTATATTTAGGAGGGTTGTGCGTTTACAAACGTGTGCAGTGGTTTTATGGGACGTAATTACGTATTTTGTTGTGGTATGCGGTTTGGCGCATAAATTGTAGCTCAAACACGAGATTCCGAGAGCAGATTAATCATAGCAAAGCTGCTCGCTTGTTATTGGTACGAGTCACGCTACCGAGGGCACTTCGAATTTCATAGCTGTCAGCTGCGTGAACTCATTTTAGACGCACGAAGAAATCGATTATAACAGCTGTTTCTACGCCGTTTCTGCTCGTGCGCGAATCAGCAGTAGGTAGACGCAGCTGTGATCAGAGGACATAGCGCCTCTTATCTCGAAGTCCAAAGTACACACACGCAAATTTTCAGCACTTAAACCATACAAAAATTTCGCTTTAAATTTCATCGGTACAAGATTGAAAACAATTGGATTCCGCATTACTGTTAAACTCTGAAACGTGCACAATGACAGATGCTGTTAACAAGCGTATACGAAGATATTTCAAAGAAAATTAACTCACTTTTATCTCCATTGTTAACGCTTAGTGACATCGCAAAGACAACTGATAATTGTTATCTACATCTACATCTCTATAATTCGTAATTGTCTGTCAGACGGGATATTAAATGAGTTGCACATTCTAGCTAACGATAACTGCGAACAGTTTATTGTGTCAAAGTGACTAGCACTGTAAACTACAATTACGATCGCGTTGTATCCATATACGAATGAGCCATCAATCAAGAATACGTACACGCCGTGTTGCGCATGCTTTGTCTGATACAGCGAAAGCAAGGTGTACCCTTCTCCAGCCGCATGGTGAACTACGAATTTGGCAATTTACTATTTTTTAAATATACTTCCAGAATGTTTTAGCAGCTAAAATACTGACATTGTGTTTCTTTCGGTGTGTACTTGCTGTATAAAAATTTTAGGAGAGGTTTTGACACTTCGGATTGGATTATTCCATTGTGGGTTACGACAGGACTGAGTAAGACAGCATTACGACAGGACGTTATGGTGAAATTTCGTGATACCACTGATTCGAATTCTTCACATATGGCAACCGTGTTGTAACATGATAACGTTATTGTAATGCTGTCTTGGTGGGTTCTCTTAATTCTCGGGTCTAAGGTAGTTGGTGGTGGGTGGTTTAATTTGATTTGGTTTGTTTTGTTTTCATTAGGTCTACAAAAGGAGGACTAAAGATATGGGTATGGGAACGGGTGGGAGATAAACACACTATACCTGTTATGGAAAACAGATAAACGGTCAGTCATTTAAAGTGAACCAGATATGTAAAGAGAAGTGGATGGAAATGGAGGACTAGTAAGTATGTTAGCATTCGTGTTAATGAAACTGAAAGAACTGACGTATAATATTTAAGAAGAGTGGAAGGAAATGAAAGAAGTGTAGAAAGCAATGAAAGCAGGGCAAGAGGAAAAGAAGAGAGAACTGAAATGACAAATAGTAACTGTTAACAAAAAAATTAAAGGTCAAATAGAAACAGTCTGCAAAGAAGTAAAACGTGTTCCAATAAGGTAGAGGAATCACAGACATAAATGTCTCACTCTCCACTTAAGAAAATAAAATCAAGCTACAGTAAGGAGTACATAATTATCTTCGCAAAGGCTTATTAATGAACTTAAACACGCCTGAAAGAAACCTGGATATATAGAGGATCACAGTGACAATTTTAAATCCTACTGAATTTTGTTTTATATTGACTTCTCCGTCTTGTATACTGCTATGATGATATTTAGTTCATTTTAGGCGCATGGCGTAAAAGAACGTAATGTTTCACTCTTTTCCTTACAGATTATTATTATTGTAATTTTTTTCAATCACATTCACGAGTTACTCACTATTTTGAATTAATAAAATACTCATGGGTGCGACAGTAAACTAAAAAACGAAAAAGACCTATGAATGTAAAACATAAAATAATAACTTATAACATGAAACAAATTAAATAATATAAACAATCAGAATATTACTGGATGTTTAGATATTTTAATTAGATGTGTTGATAGTCTTCCTACAGCACACTGTGTATATCTTACTTTTCCAACAGTAGTAGCTAAGAAACCAGCTTTATTACTCAGGGATGAGTGTGCCTAGGAAGCTTTGATCTGTGTTATACGAAAAGTTGTCGTTTTTCGAAATTAATTAAGGGTGGTGGAATACTTTGTGAAATTTCATATTATTAGATAAGTGGATTATACAGTTTTCAAGATCATTAATTACGTATCAACTTTCATATGAACGACACGTTTTGGTGTATCATCGTTTCGAAGATAATCCCTTTAAATCTAAGGCGCCAAATTACCTTTCTGGTTGCGTCTTACACCTTAAAAGTAGAATTTTACATGAACAAAACAATGAGTGTTGGAGTATATTGCCCCCTCTACAGCCCCAACAAGTTTCATCGAGATTGTTCATTGACATTTGAGAAAGTTCCATTGTAAATACGGGTATATGTCTGGTACTCCGGAATTCGCGATTAAGATTGCTAAGAGCGGATGACCTACAGTTTCACGACCTGCGAGTCAAAGTGAAGGTTACACTATTTTAAAATCATTCGTGGGACATTGATAACAGAATCGGCTGCATAAAGAACGTCCTAATCGGTCACATACGAAAGTGGGTTTGTACAAGGTGGTGCAAAAGTCATTGGACACAGTGAACTGATTTATGTAAACGATTGAATTTATGAATCATTACAAACAAAAACAATGCCTACAGTTATTTTTTATGTTCAAACTGTTTTCTGTCCTCATTAATGCATCTTTGAAGTCTTGTTGGGACACTGTTACATAGCCTTTGACATAGTGTGGTATCATTGTCGAAGTTATGAAATGTGTCATGTGTGTAGTCTTTTAGTTAGGCAGTGGTCTGAGGCTTTTGAGAACAAACAGAGTCCTTGACGACACCCAATAGAAAAAAATCCTCTGGCATGCTATATGATGAACGTGGAGGCATATCAGTTCTGCCCTTCGACTAATCATTTTTCTTCGGAAAGTGTCGTTTAAATAATTACGGACGGCAGTGGCATAATGTGGTGGAGCACCACAATGTTGGAAGTAAATTTCTTGAAAGTTTTCAACAGACGTCGTAAGTCCTCGTATCACGTAATTCTGAAGCATATCGAAACATTTATCTCTTGTCACCGTTCATTCAAGAAAATACGGCCCAGGTACGTCAAATTATGATATTGCCCCCCCCCCCCCCCCACAAACACTCAACACGGTTGTTCTAACAGAAGGTTTTGATTGTCAGTATACCAGTAAGTGAAGTTACGTGTGTTAAAATAGGCCTCGTCAGATCACACAATTTTATTGAATAGGTTGGGGTCATGTTTCTGTTGGTCAAGAATCAATTCACAAAACTGAAGACGTCGATCTGGATTATCTTCCAGTAACCCACATTGTAAACTTGGAGTGTAAACTTTAAACTTCTGTTTGTGTAACATTCTTTGCATTGACCTTCGTGATAAATCCAGTTCAGTTGCTAATCGTCTGGTTAATTTTCGCGGACGTTTGGTCACTGCTAATCATACCAGCAATTCATTTTCCTCAGTTGTTGGGTGGCCAGATCTTGGTGCACCCATTACAAATCCATGTTCTTAAAAACTATCTCTTATGTCGTACATCGTTTGTCTAGACGGTGGTTTTGATCTGAAGTGTTCTCCCCATTCACTATAAACTGTAGAGGTACAACTTTTATAAAACGTTTTCAACGCAAACATCCTTTATCCTTTCATTAAAATCCTGGAAATTCGGAAAACGACAGCTGTAACCACGTTTCACGGATCGCACTTTCAAAGTTCACTAGTTTGTTTATTGTGTTTCTTTCGTTTGTCATTGCCTTGTATATGACAAGGCGTATTTATCACCGTTTGGTAATAATAACAAAATGGCTTAAAGCTTCGTTCCGTACTACATCTTGCTGTTACTTTGGTTTTCTTTTAACCAACTGTCCAGTGACCTAGGGCCAGCAATCACAGCAAAGTTGCTCGCTTGGTATTCATGCAAGGCACACTATCACATCGAGCTCCGATTCTGATAGCTGCCAGCTATGTACACTGTGTCTATATTTGTAGGACTTCATATTACGGCTCAATCATGACAGGGTGCTAGTTCATTTACAACTGAAACAAATTACAGTCTGCTTCAATATCGTTCACGAAATTATATACGGGACTTTTTTGTTTTTTAAATTTGTGTTCTTTTGGATTTCGCTACCAAACTCTGATATGGTTGCTGTAGCTAACTTTGAAAGTTAAACGGTTTCTTTTGAGTTTAAACGATCAAAATTCCAAAATTCACCATCAAAATTTTGTAAAGTAAGTCTCTGAAAGTTGGTATCTTCACAAAGTGCAGTTCAAGCCGTCTTGAAGGTGTCTTTTTAATAACTGTTTCTGGTGTTGAACATGTTGTCCTTGGTAAAGCTGGACTCATCAGAAAACTGTATACATCTTTGGTAGGGAGGATGCTGTGTATTTTCTTCCAGCAGCCATCAGCTAAAGTAAGCACGACGAGGAAAGTCATGCTGACTCATCGTCTCAGCCTCTTGGAGTTTGTAGATATGAAGATGTTCATCGTGCATAATGCGTCCCACTGCACTTATGACTCATACCTATCGTGTGTGCTATAGCTGTACTGCTCGCTCTGTTGTTCCTAGGAGACTGATCTGCAAAACGCTGACGTAAAGATACTACAGTCTCTTGTGTGGTGTGTCCGCTGGCACCCAATTTGGTGACCGTTAGGACGTAAGCTGACCGGTTCACGTGAACGCCGTTCTAGTCTTGCAAACATGGTATGGGTTGGATGACGCCTGCTGCGAAGCCTCACTTGCATTGATTTTGTCTTTCCCGTAAACGCGAAGCATGTCTGTGTACCCTGCAGTTTTATACACAGCTGCCGTTGTTACTCCCTGTTTCACGATGGTCGTCCGAATGTCTGAAACCTAATTAGAGTATGAGAATACGGAACATAAAACAACACTGTACTGCTGTACTCCACGTTTTCCTACGTAAGCATGTGGAGTGCTGTGTGTGTCAGATAATAAGTAAAGCAGCTGCCGCTGGTAAACTCTCTACCCTCACAATATCCCTGTACTGCTTGTACGTGTTGATTTGTTTTCATACAGTTCAGTTTCAGTACGCAGCAGGCGTATGAACAGTCTCATAGCAGTTGCTGTTTACGTTGTCTCCTTTAGGCTCTACCCCTTCTGTAGCCAATATGCCTTCGTCCTGTCCCACATTTTAGAGAAGCTAGTAAGCATAGGAAGTGTTTTCGAACATACGTTCAGCAGCAAAATATGCTCACATGGGACCCATCTACCAAACAACACCTCTACTAACAATCCTTTTGATACGTCCTGCATGTAGCTGAGATTAATTTATGGCAGTTTGGCTCATAATTACAAGTTCGACTGCATTGAGGAGGATGACTAAAGCTGCAGTACTTAGCAATTAGTAATTAAAATGCTTCAAGTTATGTTCAGCCAAATCGCATACAGTCACATTCAGCCCTAGCAATACTGCAAGAGGATCGCTGGAATATTTCTAGGTCTGACATTGTTCCACTCATTCCAAATCGTACGTCCAGAACAGCATAAAAAGTTGAAGTCCTAGGGTGAGCATTGAGAGATACTCCGTACATACTTACCACTGTAACTCATGTCAAATTCTATAGAATTCCTCTCCGCACCGTAGTATATAGATACTTTACTCTCAAACTACACGGAGAAGCAATAGCTTTTAAGCAGTTAAACTATCAATATTAAATCCAAATAAAAAATAGTGACCATGGTGATACTCCGTTTAAGTACTATACGAAGTTTCACCTTGCATTATTTTTCCTCATCCAAGGAAATATTTTAGTAAATGATAGTAAACACTAATACAATATCGTACTCTGTAAGGCTTTTTCATTACTTTTCTTGGAATGTGCTGAAAATTTTAGTTTAACTGTAATTAATATTATTAGCATCATGGAATTCCTAGGCGCAGTAATTACATGGAAGACATAAGTATTGCTAAAAAAAACAGTATAATTGTTATTCCTTCTTTACCCTACAATGTGCAGCGGTGATCCTTCTGATAGCAAATCACGAATGTAGTCCCACAACTGAGGCGATATTCCATAGGGACGCAGTTTGGTAGGAAGATGCTTTTCAGGAACGGTGTCGAAAGCGTTCTGGAAATATAAAAATATGGAATCAATTTGACAACCCCTGTCGATAGCACTCATTACTTCATGAGTATAAAGAGCTAGTTGTGTTTCACAAGAACGATATTTTCTGAATCCGTGCTGAATTTGTCAATAAATCGTTTCCTTCAAGGTAACTCATAATGTTCGAACACACTATATGTTCCAAAATCGTACTGCCAATCGATGTTAATGGTAGATAATTTTGAGGATATACACATTAGCAAGCTAATATGCTTTGCATACTTTCACTCTCTGATGTCATACGGAATAATATTTTGGGGTAGCTCAACATTTAGGGGAAAAGTATTAGCTGCTCAAAAGAAAGTGGTTAGAATAATGTGTGGATCTCATAGTCTCACACCTTGTAGGCATCTCTTTACAAGGTTAGGAATTCTTACAACAGCCTCGCAGTACATTTACTCAGTAATGAAATTTGTTCTCAAAAACATGGACCAGTTTAAAAACAACAGGGACGTTCATGCTTATAACACCAGAAGAAAGAAAAACTTACACTATCCTCTACTTAACCTATCTTTGGCACAGAAAAGGCTAAAGTACGCTGCTGTAAAACGTTTTGATAAATTACCAGATGAAATAAAATGTCTGACAGATAGCAGTAACCGTTTTAAAAATAAACTGAAATCATATCTCTTTGACAACTTCTTCTTCAATAGGAATACTTAAATCTATAAGTATAATATATACGTTTTGTGCCATTTAAGGTTATGGGGTTGGTAATAAAATTTTTAGCTTAAAAAAAAAGGAAACCTTCTTTCATGTGTGAATTTCTTTAGCACTTGGCACGTTCCCTGGTTACCCTGTGGATTGAACTATGGATCATGTAACTAACGGTATAAAAGGTAGCGCAGCAAAGATAGGCCACTCCGATTACATAAGGAATGTCTAAATGTATAGAGGTGCGTTTTTTACTAAGTTACAGTAGCTAATGGGGCGAATTTTTGACATAGGCAACTAATTTTAAGCGTTTATAGCCGCAGAATAGCTTTTACTGTTTCATTGTTGTGACAGAATACATTTCCTGTAGATCGTAAGAGAGTTCAACGACGTAAAATGTAAAGAAAAAGGAGATACGCAGTTCTTCGCAGCCCACATAGACAACGAATGGACACCGTTTAGCTCCAATGTGATGGCCGAAGAGGATTTATGTTCAAAGTTCGTACATCCCTCTCTTAAGATATACAGGGGGTGTACAAACATATGGAGTGATCAAAACCCATTACCAATCCTCATACAGTGTAGGAAAACCGTGGGCTTTCGAAAAAGTTTCCAGTAGTCTCGTAATCGATAAATACATGTCCTGCATGGTTTTCAAGTGAATCTTATACCATTGTTGCTGCAAAATAGTGTCACGTTCAGGTAACAATGATGATGTTGGAAAGCGATCATACACTTTTCTCTCCAAAGCAGATCACACAGCCCCAATAATAATTAGGTCGGTTGACTGTGGTTTCATGCTAGATAAGACAATTCATCCTCGTTCCCAAACAACCAATCGTGAACAATGTGAGCTATGTGAACAAGGACACCTTCGTCTTGGAACACGGGGTCACCTTTGGGGAACAAGCAGTGTGTTATGAAAGAGACAGCTGATCAGCAAAAATTGTGACATAATCTTTGATTCCACGATATAGCTGCCCAAACCACCAATTAATCCTCACCATATTTCACTTTTGCACGTAATCTTGACCAGAAACTGCAAACAATACGTTAAAAGACTCGTCCAACCAAATGACTTTCTTCCATTCCTCCATAGCCCAAGTTTTATTACTTCGGGACTACGTTTTCCTGTTACAGACGTTTGCATCGTCGATGAGAGGTATTGGTATACCATTTCGCCGTGCACTCACCTGTTTATGGTCATCCCTTCGTGTTGTTTGGGTGCTGACAGTGTTGGTGACTGCGACTTTCAATTCTGCACTGACTATTACAGATATCGTCCCCTCCTTTTTCGGTAGAATTTTCTTTAACTACCGTCTATCACGATCACTCACTTCCTACTGTTCATAGATCGCTACCATACAATTCTGTGCTGGAAATGCACACTCTCATTAAGATCTACGTTTGATACCAACACAATTTTCTTGGCCAGGAATGTCATTTTTGCCAGTGCTACTCTGCTTTTTATGTCCTAGTTGCTTCGTCCGTCATGGATTATCTTACATTCAAGGTAGCACAATTCCTTAAACTCGTCCACATCGTGATCACAATTTTTTACACTAAATTTCTCCATAATCTCATTTTTTTATTTACTCATTGCTCTCGTCTTTCTTCGGTTCGCCCTCGGTCCGTATTCTGTGCCCATTCCATTGATCATTTCATTCAACAGATCAACATTTCCATCATCTTGCATCATTGTACAATACCGAACGCATTTTCCGGGTCGACATATACTTTGAACGTATGTTGATTTTTCTTCAGTCTATCTTCCATGATCAAGCGCTACTCAGGTCGTGCCTTTTCCTTAAACCAAAGTGATCGTCATATAACAAACCTTACATACTCGTTTCACATTCATCGGTATTTTATTTTTGTCAGCAAGCTGGATGCATGGGCTGCTAAGCTGTTTTTATGATAGTTCTAGCACTTAACAGCTTTTGCTGTCTTCGGAACACTGTGGATGACATTTTTCCGAAAATATAATTGTACGGCGCTTGTCTGACAGACTGCACACACCAAATTGAAAGTTGCCCTAAGCGTTTTAGCAATTCCGATAACATTTTATATATCCCTTCTTCCTTATTTGATCTTAAATGTTCCAAATCTCTTTTTAAGTCTGATTCTAACAAAGGGTCACCTATCTCTTTCATATCGACTGATTTGCCTTCTACCACGTCATCAGATAGTTATTTACTCAATTCCTCCATCAATATTCAGAATCAGTTCTTCTGACTACAATTTTTTTCTGCTTCTTCACAGTTAAGCCTGCAGCCATTTCATCTTGAGTTCCCTGAACTTTCTGTTTATTTCATTCTTATGTGATTTTTATTGCTGTTTTCCTGTCTACCCTGGACATATCTGCACTTTCTTCTTCCTTAGATTAACTGAAATATTTCTTCTTATCGAAGGCTTCGTCTGCAGCTCGTAGTCCTCCGGTCGTGTTCTCGCTTCCAGAGCGCGTGGTCCCGGGTTCGATCCCCGGCGGGGTAAGGGATTTTCACCTCCCTCGAGATGACTGGGTGTTTGTGTTGTCCTCATCATTTCATCATCACGCCTGTAAGTGGCGAGATTGGACTGAGCAAAGGTTGGGAATTTGTACGGGCGCTGATAACCGCGCAGTTGAGCGCCCCACAAACCAATCGTTATCATCATTTCATCATTTGCACTTGTCTCTCTTGCAGCTATATTTGTCCGTCCTGCATCCGTGACTGCCCTTAATAGAGATGTCCACTCGATTCCAATTGAACTCTATATTCTGATATTCCTTATTGCAATATCGACTTCCTTAGCGAACTTCAGAAACGTTTCCAATTCCTCAGCACTTCAGTGTCTCAACTCCCCCACACTGAAACTTCCGTACGGTTCTCCTAAACTTGTGTCTGTTCTTCGTGATTACTATATGGTGACCTGAATTTATAGCTACTCCTTGTCTAGCCCTACAATCCAATATCTTATTTCGGAATCTCTGATTCATGAAGTAATCCAGCTGGAATCTTCCCGTGTCTCCAGGCCGTTGTTGTACAGAGTTCTCGATATTACTAACTGAAATTTATTGCAGAACTTACTACCATTTCTCCTCTACGAAGGCTATATTCTGGCGTAGCCCTTACCTTGACTCCTTCCCCTACAACCTCACTATAGTCCCCCCTATTAATAGATTTTCCTCTTGCTTTATGTACAGAATGACACGTTTAATGGCCTCATACACATTCTCTATGTCTTCATTTTCTGCTCGTGACGTCGTCATGTATTCCTGAACTAGTGTAGTTGGCAGTCACTTGTGTCGATTCTGATGAGGACAGTGTGAAGTGTTCACGGTGAGAACACTCTCCCCTATACGTCTACACATAAATTATTGTACTTCCGTTTCGCCATTTTCTGCTGCCATTGATATTACCCTATATACGTCTGACCAGGGGTTGTGATCTTTCCATCTCACTTCACTGATCCCCACTATAGACTGAGCCATAGCAGATCCTTTTTCAGATCTTCTAGCTTCCCTACCACGTCCAAACTTCTGACATTTCACTCCCCCACTAGCAGAATGTTACACTTTCGTTGGTTATTCCATCTTTTTCTCATGGTCATCTGCTCCTTGGAGGAGATCCGAATGTAGCATTATTCCAGAATCTTATGTCAATGGAGAAATGATCACTATACATTTTCAGTTACAGGCCACATGTCCTGTAGATAAATCTTGCATGCGTTTAATGTAGTGGCCTTCATTGCCTTCTGCATCCTCATGGTGTTCATTATGCTGATTCATCCGCCTTTGATGGGCAGTTCACCACCCCAAGTCAATAGAGGAACTTGAACCAATGTCCACACCTCCCCCACCTTCGACAATACCTTCGGTAGAACAAAGGTTAATTCTTACGTCGTAAATATTCGGCCTCTATAGCTGATGATTTTTATTCGAAATTCAAGAACTGCCTATGTTCGATCCTGGAAACTCGGACGTTTTGATTACTACTCAAAGATTCTAACACTAGACCATGGCAGTACTCACTAGTGGTTATACAATAAGCGTAAAAGAGCGGGGCCGCAAAATCACAGACAGATTTTCTTAACTTCGGCTTACTGCAGAATTATTGAATATATTTTGAGTTCGAATATAGACTAATAAATTACCTTGAGACTGCGAAGTTTCTGCACACAAACTGCGAGAGATTTAAAAGGCAGCTTTCTAGCGAAAGGCGGTTTGCGTTTTTTCACATAATACACTGCGAACCATGGACAAAGGGCAACAGGCAGGTTGCATGTTCACAGATATCCGGAAAGCATTTGACATGGTGCCCCACTGTAGACTTTTAATGAAGGCTCTATCACACGGATTGGATTGCCAGATTTGTGAGTGGCTCTAACACTTCTTAAGTAATAAATCCCACTGCACCGACCTTTACGGGAACGTTCCTCAGAGAAGTGTGACAGCACCGCTCTCATTCCCTGTATACATAAATAATCTGACGGACAGGTTGAGTAGCAATCTTCGGCTTTTTGATATTGACGTTGTGCTGTACGGAAATGTAGCGTCGTTGAGTGACAGGAGATGACTTAGAAGTTCCTAGGTGGAGTGCTGAACGGCAGCTAGCTCTAAAAATAAAGAAATATAATTTAATGGAGATGAGTGGTGAAAAAGTTTCATAATATTCGAATACAGCACTGTCACAGTCACGTCCATTACATATCTAGGTGCAATGCTGCAAAGCGATCTGAAGCGGAACGAGCACTTAAGAACGATAGCAGGGAAGGCGAATTGTTGACTTCGTTTTATTGGGATAATTTTAGGGAAGTGTAGGTTATCTATGAAGAAAACCGCGTATAGAACACCAGTGTGACCGACTCTTGAGTACTACTCAAGCGCTTAGAACCCTCGGAACGTATGATTAGTGTACAGACGTCGAGGCAACTCAGAGGGGATTGGGTTGGGTTGTTTGGGGGAAGAGACCAAACAGCGAAGTTATCGGTCTCATCGGATTTGGGAAGGACGGGGAAGGAAGTCAGCCCTGCCTTTGCAAAGGAACCGTCGTAACATTTGTCTGGAGCGATTGAGGAAAATCACGGAAAACCTAAATCAGAATGGCCGGACACGGGATTGGACCGTCGTCCTCCCGAATGCGAGTCCAGTGTGCTAACCACTGTGCAACCTCGCTCGGTGGCAACTCAGAAGTACGTCATACGATCAACACCCTCGTATTACGGAGATGCTTTGTGAATTTTATAGGTAATCCCTTGATGCAAGACGGCGTTCTTTCCGCGAAACGCTACTGAGAAAATTTAGAGAAACAGGATTTGACGGTGACTGCAGAACGATAAAAATACCGCCAACGTAAATTTCGCGTAAGGATCACGAACATAAGATAACTTAGACTCTATGAAGGAATATAGACGGTCGTTTTTCCCTCGCTCTACTTGCAAGTGGAACGGGGAGGGAAATGACTAATAGTGGCACAAGATAACCTCCACCATGCACCATACGCAGCTTGCGTAGGATGCATGTATATGTAGATGTAGGTCTAGATATGTCGAACTTGATCGAATACTAATACGATAAGAGTCCCGCAAAACACTGTCCCTCTATCATCAGAAAAGATACCGGAACCATCAACTCTGTGCTATCAAATACAAGACAATACGTAACACAGCCACGGTTCGCGTGTTTATATTGTTTTGATATACTACTCACCTATTTCCCTGTTTTAGGGCAAAGATTTCCTATTTCTGATACATTTTTAGGTACCATTGCAACATTGTTACCTGACTCAGATACCGATTTTTGACGTAGTAAATTTAGTTTTAGCGGTCGTACTCTTTCTTCTCATTTCTTCTTCATTAAAGTTAATGTTGCTACCGAAAGTATCATTAAATATATTTCAATTAATTTTACAGCTTTTGAACGTAAAAATGTTCTATCCGTTACTAGTCTTCCCATAGAGGGGACACTATTTTGGTTTATATAGTAATACGTAAGAAAACAGTTCATTTCTCTTCTGCTTTACATTGCTGGTTATAAGACTTTATAGTTATTAAATGCTGAAAATTTATGATTAATTATAATTTATATGTGATCATTTTATACATATATATTGATTTTCCTGATACCTGATATTGGCCAATGATACCTTCAGAAATATGAAACTGACTGACCGTGATCCAGAAAGTAATGATTAACGTTTTACAAAGGAATGTCCATGAAGCACTGCGTAAGAATTGTTGCTGTATTCGAAAAATAAAGGAACTCTAAGGCAATTTCTTCTTATATTTGCAAAAATGACTTAAGAATTTACAGTAATATTCCATAGATGCTAAGAATAACACAAGAGAATCAGTAATAACAAAACTTCGTAAGGATAAGAATGAAAATTTTATTCCATAGTAAAAAACGAGTTCAGTTTAATAATTGTATATCAAAACAGACCTAAAATTTTTAAATAAATGTGCAGCTTATAAAACATTAATCTGTATTAATAACAATAAAATAGTGAACAATCTATAGAAACTATAGCTAGATACGTCTGCAGACTGTTTGTACACATACTAAGGTAGGACATAAATTATTATCCAATATTAAACACAAACGATGGCAGCAAGGAACTATCGATACACCACACATGAAGTAATTTATTTTTAACACGTCTGTGTGTTCAGTTGTAACACATAAACAGATCTTTTCGAAATGAAAGTTGACTGTCAACATGAACAAACATAGTTTTTAATTTCTTTATTAAAATGTCGCTTCCTGTTTCCTTCCTTTACGAAACAAAATATTGTTTTTGGAGTTCATCATTCGCAACAACTTCAACCCCCCTGTTATTTAATCAAGTAGCGGCGCTTAACAAGTTCAACCGAGGCGTGTGGGCGAGGCGGCAGACAGTAAACACTATTACCAAGATTTCCTTGCTTCACTCCACTATTGACATTGCTACAAAGTTTAGATTTATATTATAGTAAAATAGGAGTTTCTTATAGTTTTTGTAACTTTACATCTGAGGACTGACAAACATAGATGGCTGTGTAATTTGTAGCAATAACAGGGACAAGGCTTCAGACGCGGGCAACCGAATCAGCTCGGTTTATCCATCGTGGATGTGTAACAGCGGCCGGCCTGATATTTACCAGACGTATGTTTCCAGAAGTTATTACATTATTTACAACGACCAGACACGACATGTCATCATCGTCGTCTTCAGGCTCTATGCACTCCATGTATATAGAATGAGATACATCTATTCATGCGTATCCAGATTTACTATTACGTGGGTCTCTTGAATTTCTTGTGGAGTGTGTACTTCGAAGACTTGTTGTCAATCTTCAAAGCAGACACTCCACAAAAATTCAGGGTGACCTGATACTGATGCCCCGGTTACGCATGCAGCAAAGTATCTAATTTTCTATACATGCAGGGCATAGAGGCCTGAAGATGGCATTACTGGTCGTATAAGTAAAACACAGCTTCTGAAAACACACAGCTGTTTGGTGATTTTTCTTTGGTAAAAATCGGATTTGACAGGTCGCTTATGAACCATCTAAAATGTAAGATTCTAAGATTTTGGACTAAACAAAAACCCTGAGAAAACTACCTCAAAGCTCAAGACGCACAATCGACTCAAAATTCTCGGAGTCGATAAGTAATTCAGAACTCAGAATTTTTCATCGATATACCTACATAAACTCCACAAACGTATGTACCCATAAATTAAGAGGTGTTCAATGAAAGCGTCACTGTTATAGCGACCCATACGTTTGCCTGTGGAGCGGAGATGCTATGTCCGATTCACATTTGCATTCCTGAGTTTTTCTTTTTGCTTTTTGTTTGTTTGTTTAATTTTTCCGTTTAAAAATTGGTAGGCGTAGGAAGGTCAATATGGGAAATACATCAGTAGGGAATGACAACAAGGTAGATAAATAAATTTACCAAATGACTTGGGTTAGTGAATAATAAAAAAATTTAATCCTGATCGCTCTGTAATGTCTCCATCACCCACTATGTAATATAGGTATGTCCTTAGTTTACTTTGAACAACTAGATGCTTGGTACTTGTCACATAAGCATTCGAAGCAAATAGACTCACATATCCAAGAATGCCCAACGTATGGAGCCTACGCACAACTACACTCCTGGAAATGGAAAAAAGAACACATTGACACCGGTGTGTCAGAGCCACCATACTTGCTCCGGACACTGCGAGAGGGCTGTACAAGCAATGATCACACGCACGGCACAGCGGACACACCAGGAACCGCGGTGTTGGCCGTCGAATGGCGCTAGCTGCGCAGCATTTGTGCACCGCCGCCGTCAGTGTCAGCCAGTTTGCCGTGGCATACGGAGCTCCATCGCAGTCTTTAACACTGGTAGCATGCCGCGACAGCGTGGACGTGAACCGTATGTGCAGTTGACGGACTTTGAGCGAGGGCGTATAGTGGGCATGTGGGAGGCAGGGTGGACGTACCGCCGAATTGCTCAACACGTGGGGCGTGAGGTCTCCACAGTACATCGATGTTGTCGCCAGTGGTCGGCGGAAGGTGCACGTGCCCGTCGACCTGGGACCGGACCGCAGCGACGCACGGATGCACGGCAAGACCGTAGCATCCTACGCAGTGCCGTAGGGGACCGCACCGCCACTTCCCAGCAAATTAGGGACACTGTTGCTCCTGGGGTATCGGCGAGGACCATTCGCAAGCGTCTCCATGAAGCTGGGCTACGGTCCCGCACACCGTTAGGCCGTCTTCCGCTCACGCCCCAACATCGTGCAGCCCGCCTCCAGTGGTGTCGCGACAGGCGTGAATGGAGGGACGAATGGAGACGTGTCGTCTTCAGCGATGAGAGTCGCTTCTGCCTTGGTGCCAATGATGGTCGTATGCGTGTTTGGCGCCGTGCAGGTGAGCGCCACAATCAGGACTGCATACGACCGAGGCACACAGGGCCAACACCCGGCGTCATGGTGTGGGGAGCGATCTCCTACACTGGCCGTACACCACTGGTGATCGTCGAGGGGACACTGAATAGTGCACGGTACATCCAAACCGTCATCGAACCCATCGTTCTACTATTCCTAGACCAGCAAGGGAACTTGCTGTTCCAACAGGACAATGCACGTCCGCATGTATCCCGTGCCACCCAACGTGCTCTAGAAGGTGTAAGTCAACTACCCTGGCCAGCAAGATCTCCGGATCTGTCCCCCATTGAGCATGTTTGGGACTGGATGAAGCGTCGTCTCACGTGGTCTGCACGTCCAGCACGAACGCTGGTCCAACTGAGGCGCCAGGTGGAAATGGCATGGCAAGCCGTTCCACAGGACTACATCCAGCATCTCTACGATCGTCTCCATGGGAGAATAGCAGCCTGCATTGCTGCGAAAGGTGGATATACACTGCACTAGTGCCGACATTGTGCATGCTCTGTTGCCTGTGTCTATGTGCCTATGGTTCTGTCAGTGTGATCATGTGATGTATCTGACCCCAGGAATGTGTCAATAAATTTTCCCCTTCCTGGGACAAAGAATTCACGGTGTTCTTATTTCAATTTCCAGGAGTGTACATCGTTCCTTCAGAAGATGCGGAGGAAAATAAGCTGAGTTTTCACTAAAATTATTTACTTTTCGGGAATTAATTTTGATGCGTTCTGTGAATATTATTATTTATCTGAAAAATCGGTTCTCAAAGTTCATCATGACTTATGATGTGAATCGTTGTTGAACCCGTTCTGCTTGCTCTTCCCAGAAGCAGGCTGGAAATAATTTTAAAGCATCGAAGTATAGCTTTTAATTTGACGATAAAAAAATATCACTTGGCTGGCACACACGTGTGCGGTTTGACTGTATTACTTCTAACGCTCTAATCGATTGACTCTGGTCATCTACAACCATGCTCTCACACATGACGGTTATAGTTTCTCCACTCCAGGAATTCAGTATCACACAAAACTTTAATCAGCAGCATCTGGTTTTTAAATGTTCTCCGAATATGTTTTGTAAATTGACTGTCAGTTCCTCAGATTAGGAGGGACTGTCGTAAAGATATTTTAAGGACTTGGTGAATTATACAAGGGCTGTTTAATACGGAATGATCATAACTTTGTATGGTCATAATTTCTAGCGATAAAATTTAATCTTATGATACTCTGTTAGCTTAATTTGCAACAAACACGCAGTAGTAGTTTCATTGTTGGGACTCCTGGTTCCCACCTCTGAGAGGCAGGCTAGGTGAAACATGTTCAGTATCGTCTACCGCTTCAATGGAGTTAACCCACGAGGAACAATATGCGGCTTTGGAATTCTGCTTTTGTCGCAAGAAATCTTCAGTTGAGGCCTATACAGTGTTACTGGAGGCCTATGAAGAGTCCGTTATTCCCTATTGCACAGCTCGAATGTGGTTTAAAATGTTTAAAGAGGGGAGAAAACATTTTCAAAGGAATGTGGACCCGGTACTCCGGTTACTGCTCTTACGGAAGAAAACGTCAACACTAGTGCTCTCATTGGGAGAGAGGATCGATGGATTACCACAAGATCACTTTCTGAACTACCGAACATTTCATTGGGTGTCACCCACAAGTTGATGACAGAAAAATTACACATGACACGTTGGTGGGTTCCTAGACTGCTGATTCCCGAACAAAAGTACATTCGCGAGCAGGTCTGCATGAAGTTAAAGTTGGCGTTAGAGGAAGATCCGAAATTTCTATCGAATGTAATCACTGCTGATGAAACTATGCTACATCATTTTGATCCTGAGAGCAAACAGAAAAGTTCAGCGATGAAATCTCCTGCATCACGAATCCAGAAAAAAGGAAAAGTGGTTGTTTCTGCTGAGAAAATTATGGTCTTCTCATTCTTTGATATTCATGGAGTGGTTTATCAGCATGTTGCACCTGCACACACATTAGTTCTAATGGTTCAAATGGCTCTGAGCACTATGGGACCTAACATCGGAGGTCATCAGTCCCCTAGAACGTAGAACTACTTAAACCTAACTAACCTAAGGACATATCACACATCAATGCCCGAGGCAGGATTCGAACCTGCGACCGTAAATGTCGCGCGGTTCCAGACCGTGAGAGACACTATCAATCATCAGAAGCAGTGGTCAACGGTGCAGAGGCATTTTGAAGAACCTCTCAAAAAATGGTTTCCAGCATGCATTTTACGACTGGCGAAAACGCTGGGAAAGTGCATCGCTTTCATTGGAGACTACTTTTGGAAGGCCCATGAAAATTATGAGGATGAGTAAAGGTTGTTGTTGTGGTCTTCAGTCCTGAGACTGGTTTGATGCAGCTCTCCATGCTACGCTATCCTGTGCAAGCTTCTTCATCTCCCAGTATTTACTGCAACCCACATCCTTCTGAATCTGCTTCGTGTATTCATGTTTTGGTCTCCCTCTATGATTTTTACCCTCCACGCTACCCTCCAATGCTAATTTTGTGATCCCATGATGCCTCAGAACATGTCCTACTAACCGGTCCCTTCTTCTTGTCAAGTTGTGCCACAGACTCCTCTTCACCCCAATTCTATTCAATACTTCATCATTAGTTATTTGATCTACCCATCTAATCTTCAGCATTCTTCTGTAGCACCATATTTCGAAAGCTTCTATTCTCTTCTTGTCCAAACTATTTATCGTCCATGTTTCACTTCCATACATAACTAGGTGAAACATGCTCAGTATCGTCTACCGCTTCAATGGAGTTAACCCACGAGGAACAATATGCGGCTTTGGAATTCTGCTTTTGTCACAAGAAATCTTCAGCTGAGGCCTATACAGTGTTACTGGAGGCCTATGAAGAGTCCGTTATTCCCTATTCCTTCCGTAGAAATACTGGAACACGTGAGGCAATACTGACCTTACGACTTATCTTAGAAGAAAGATTAAGGAAAGGCAAACCTACGTTTCTAGCATTTGTAGACTTAGAGAAAGCTTTTGACAATGTTGACTGGAATACTCTCTTTCAAATTCTAAAGGTGGCAGGGGTAAAATACAGGGAGCGAAAGGCTATTTACAACTTGTACAGAAACCAGATGGCAGTTATAAGAGTTGAGGGACATGAAAGGGAAGCAGTGGTTGGGAAGGGAGTAAGACAGGGTTGTAGCCTCTCCCCGATGTTATTCAATCTGTATATTGAGCAAGTAGTAAAGGAAACAAAAGAAAAATTTGGAGTAGGTTTTAAAATCCATGGAGAAGAAATAAAAACTTTGAGGTTCGCCGATGACATTGTAATTCTGGCAGAGACAGCAAAGGACTTGGAAGAGCAGTTGAACGGAATGGATGGTGTCTTGAAGGGAGGATATAAGACGAACATCAACAAAAGCAAAACGAGGATAATGGAATGTAGTCGAGTTAAGTCGGGTGATGCTGAGGGTATTAGATTAGGAAATGAGAAACTTAAAGTAGTAAAGGAGTTTTGCTACTTGGGGAGCAAAATAACTGATGATGGACGAAGTAGAGAGGATATAAAATGTAGACTGGCAATGGCAAGGAAAGCTTTTCTGAAGAAGAGAAATTTGTTAACATCGAGTGTAGATTTAAGTGTCAGGAAGTTATTTCTGAAAGTATTTGTATGGAGTGTAGCCATGTATGGAAGTGAAACATGGACGGTAAATAGTTTGGACAAGAAGAGAATAGAAGCTTTTGAAATGTGGTGCTACAGAAGAATGCTGAAGATTAGATGGGTAGATCACATAACTAATGAGGAAGTATTGAATAGGATTGGGGAGATGAGAAATTTGTGGCACAACTTGACCAGAAGAACGGATCGGTTGGTAGGACATGTTCTGAGGCATCAAGGGATCACCAATTTAGTAGTGGAGGGCAGAGTGGAGGGTAAAAATCGTAGAGGGAGACCAAGAGATGAATACACTAGGCAGATTCAGAAGGATGTAGGTTGCAGTAGGTACTGGGAGATGAAGAAGCTTGCACAGGATAGAGTAGCATGGAGAGCTGCATCAAACCAGTCTCAGGACTGAAGACCACAATAACAACAACAACACATGACTACACTCCATACAAATACTTTCAGAAACGACTTTCTCATACTTAAAACTATACTCGATGTTAACAAATTTCTCTTCTTCAGAAACGCCTTCCTTGCCATTGCCAGTCTACATTTTATATCTTCTCTAATTCGACCATCATCAGTTATTTTTCTCCCCAAATAGGAAAACTCCTTTACTACTTCAAGTGTTTCATTTCCTAATCTAATTCCCTGAGCATCACCCGACTTAATTCGACTACATTCCATTATCCTTGTTTTGCTTTTGTTGATGTTCATCTTATATCCTCCTTTCAAGACACTGTCCATTCCGTTCAACTGCTCTTCCAAGTCCTTTCCTGTCTCTGATAGAATTACGATGTCATCGGCGAACCTCAAAGTTTTTATTTCTTCTCCATGGATTTTAATACCTACTCCAAATTTTTCTTTTGTTTCGTTTAATGCTTGCTCAATATACAGATTGAATAACATCTGGGAGAGGCTACAACGCTGTCTCACCCCCTTCCCAACCACTGCTTCTCTTTCATGCCCCTCGACTTTTATAACTGCAATCTGGTTTCTGAGCAAATTGTAAATAGCCTTTCGCTCCCTGTATTGTACCCCTGCTACCTATAGAATTTGAAAGAGAGTATTCCAGTCAACATTGTCAAAAGCTTTCTCTAGGTCGACAAACGCTAGAAACGTAGGTTCGCCTTTCCTTAATCTTTCTTCTAAGACAAGTCGTAAGGTCAGTATTGCCTCACGTATTCCAAAGTTTCTACGGAATCCAAACTGATCTTCCTCGAGGTCGGCTTCTACTAGTTTTTCCATTCCTCTATAAAGAATTCGCGTTAGTATTTTGCAGCTGTGACTCATTAAACTGATAGTTCGGTAATTTTCACATCTGTCAACACCTGCTTTCTTTGGGATTGGAATTATTATATTCTTCTTGAAGTCTGAGGTTACTTCGCTTGTCTCATACATTTTGCTCACAAGATGGTAGAGTTTTGTCAGAACTGGCTCTCCCAAGCCATCAGTAGTTCTAATGGAATGTTGTCTAAACCCGGGGCCTTGTTTCGACTCAGGTGTTTCAGTGCCCTGTCAAACTCTTCACGTAGTATCATATCTCCCATTTCATCTTCATCTACATCCTCTTCCAATTCCATAATATTGTCCTCAAGTAAATCGCTCTAGTGTAGACCCCATATACTCCTTCCACCTTTCTGCTTTCTCTTCTTTGCTTAGAACTGGGTTTGCATCTGAGCTCTTGATAATCACAGAAGTGGATCTCTTTTCTCCAAGGGTCTCTTTAATTTTCCTGTAGGCAGTATCTATCTTACCTCTAGAGAGATAAGCCTCTACATCCTTACATTTGTCCTCAAGCTATCCCTGCTTAGCCGTTTTGCACTTCCTATCGATCTCATTTTTAAGACGTTTGTATTCCTTTTTGCCTGTTTCATTTACTGCATTTTTATATTTTCTCCTTTCGTCAATTAAGTTCCATATTTCTTGTGTTACCAAAGAGTTCTACTAGCCCTTGTCTTTTTACCTACTTGATCCTCTGCTGCCTTCGTTACATCATCCCTCAGAGCCACCCATTCCTCTTCTACTGTACTTCTTTCTCTCATTCCTGTCAATTGTTCCCTTATGCCCTCCCTGAAACTCTGTACAACCTCTGGTTTAGTCAGTTTATCCAGGTCCCATCTCCTTAAATTCCCACCTTTTTGCAGTTTCTTCAGTTTTAATCTACAGTTCATAACCAATACATTGTGGTCAGAGTCCACATCTGCCCCTGGATATGTCTTATAATTTAGAACCTGTTTCCTAAATCTCTGTCTTACCATTGTATAATCTATCTGATACCTTCTAGTATCTCCAGTATTGTTCCATGTATACAACAATCTTTCATAACTCTTGAACCAAGTGTTAGCTGTGATTAAGTTATACTCTATGCAAAACTCTACCAGGCGGCTTCCTCTTTCATTTCTTACCCCCAATCCATATCCACCTACTATGTTTCCTTCTCTCCCTTTTCCTACTCTCGAATTCCAGTCACCCATGACTATTAAATTTTCGTCTCTCTTCACTACCTGAATAATTTCTTTTACCTCATCATACATTTCATCGATCTCTTCATCATCTGCAGAGCTAGTTGGCATATAAACTTGTACTACTGTAGTAGGCGTGGGCTTCGTGTCTATCTTGGCCACAATAATGCGTTCACTACGCTGTTTGTAGTAGCTTACCCGCAGTCCTATTTTTTATTCATTATTAAACCTACTCCTGCATTACCCCTATTTGATTTTGTGTTTATAACCCTGTATCCACCAGACCAAAAGTCTTGTTCCTCCTGCCACCGAACTTCACTAATTCCCACTATATCTAACTTTAACCTATCCATTTCCCTTTTTAAATTTTCTAACCTACGTGCCCGATTAAGGGATCTGAAATTCCACGCTCCGTTCCGTAGAATACCAGTTTTCTTTCTCCTGATAACGACGTCCTCCTGAGTAGTCCCCGCCCGGAGATCCGAATGGGGGACTATTTTAGCTCCGGAATATTTTACCCAAGAGGACGCCATCATCATTTATCCATACAGTGAAGCAGCATGCCCTCGGGAAACATTACGGCCGTAGTTTCCCCATGCTTTCAGCCTTTCGCAGTTTCAGCACAGCAAGGCCATTTTGGTTAATGTTACAAGGCCAGGTCAGTCAATCATCCAGACTGTTGCCCCTGCAACTACTGAAAAGGCTGCTGCCCCTCTTCAGGAACCACACGTTTGTCTGGCCTCTCAACAGATACCCCTCCGTTGTGGTTGCACCTACGGTACGGCTATCTGTATCGCTAAAGCACGCTAGCTTCCCCACCAACGACTAGGTCCATGGTTCATGGGGAAGGGTATGTGGTCAAAAAAATTATGATCATTCGTTATTGAACAGCCCTCGTAGTTTTGTATGTAGACTGCCAGCTGCGACAAGGTATAATTTTTCTCCCTTAAGCGATAATGTGGGTCGAACGTTCGTCCTCGCAGCAATTTATTCCAGAATTATTTGCATTCAACGAAGCTTGATATTTTAATTCTTCAATAACCAAAGTCGTCAGAGAAATTTATTTGGCTACTTTGTTATTAATCCTTATCAACCCTTCCATCACTAGTAGTATCGAAAAAAAATACAAAATAAACTGCAGAACGCATCTGGGAATAAGCGGCAGTAGAAAAAGTTTCTTTTCTCAACCTCTAGGAAAATATGCGTTGCGAAGTTCGTACAGTTAATGAAAAATATTCGGTTTTCTGTTATCTATGAATCCCGTCACTTCTGACTCGATTTGCCGTCACGAACTTCAGAGGGAGCATTTATCAAAAAAAAGAGGCCTATTGAGCCAAAATATCTTAGAGTCTTTCATTGTAGGCTGTGGACAAGCGACTTTGGAAATATGATCCGAATCGATTGGCCGTGTATTAGCCCTTCCCCTTGTAAAAAGGACATATGATAAGGATCTATTTTACGTTAGTTAAAGTGTTCTATGGAATGTAATTTGTTAGAATTGTGTATACATGAACTCTGTAACTATATCTTAACATATTAAAATACCAGGTGGTTATAAATAAACATTCCCTATTTAACACTTTATGACACGGGAACCAATTACCGCACGAATACCAAACTTGGAAGCATTAATGTCCAGAGTAGGGGGTGCATGATTCCCACGCAGCGCAGCACCACCATCTAGTTCCAACTGTGGCCACCAGGTTCCGTTATCAGTCATCGTGATATACACTCTTACACACCTGACCATTTGCAGTGCATTTGTTGACGCGTCAACATGAGGTTCGCAAAAGAAGCAGGGCATTATTAGTGAACCTCTGTCATCAGAGCAACAGTAACGCTGCAGTTGCACTTGGAGAAAATTGCTGGCTGCAAGTATTACGAAAGAGTCATGTTCCTCCACCTGCTGTGTGGAGCGTGATGAAGTAGTACGAATCAACTGGAGAACTGGGGGTCACTCGGGGAAAAAGCTAAAGGTGGTTGAAGAAATCGCCATTGCTATGGCAGACAACCCTGCGCGCAGTTCGCGATCGTCATGCATTGCGAGTGCTGTGTCACGACAGTTGAACATACTACGGTCCTCTGTATGGAAAGTTCAAATGGCTCTGGGCACCATGGGACTTAACTTCTAAGGTCATCAGCCCCCTAGAACTTAGAACTACTTAAACCTAACAAACCTAAGGACATCACACACATCCATGCCCGAGGCAGGATTCGAACCTGTGACCGTAGCGGTCACGCGGTTCCAGACTGTAGCGCCTTTAACCGCTTGGCCACACCGGCCGGCTGTATGGAAAGTGCTTCGAACCATTCTCAAGTGATATCCGTACAAGATGCATATCGTACAGAAGCTTGCACGAGAGGACGCACAATAACGTATTGACTTCGCTCTCTACGTTGTCGCAAGGATTCAAATTGACGAGGGATACCCTGGACCATCCTATGGACAGACGAAGCTCATTTTTCTCTGACGGATGAGGTGAGCATGCAGAACTGCCGAGTGAGGGGATCTTCACATCCAGTCATTGTGCATGAAGTTCCTCTGTATGGTGAACGTGTCACCGTGTAATGTGGCTACACGACTCTTTTGAACAAGTTGACACTCAAAGACCAAACACGTGCAGTGTGACTGGCCAGCGTTACTGCGATATGCTTCACCAGCATGTCATACCCGTCCTACAGAAGAGAGACACATTGAACTGAATAGCTTTGATGCTAGATGGAACAACACCGCCAAAATGGTTCAAATGGCCGTGAGCAGTATGGGACTTAACGTCTGAGGTCATCAGTCCCCTAGACTTAGAACTACTTAAATCTGACTAACCTAAGGACATCACACACATGCGTGCCCGAGGCAGGGTTCGAACCTGCGACCATAGCAACAGAGCGGTTCCGGACTGAAGCGCCTAGAACCGCTCGGCCACAGCGGCCGGCACAACACATCGCTCGTGAAGTCCACCTGTATCTCCGAAACACATTTGGAAAGGATAGAATTCTCAGCCGATCGTTTCCAAATGCTTGGCCGGCACGGTCACCTGATCTCACTCCCTGTGATTTCTACCTGAAGGAAAGGGTTTATCAGCGAAACATTCGCACATGTGTTGATCTGATGCGCAGTATATCAAGAGAGGTAGCCAGTATTCCTACGGACATGCTTCGTTCTACTGTGTAGAATGCAATACTGCGTTTTCAGACTCTTTTGGACACTCATGGGCGCCATATTGATCCTCTTTCGTAGCAGTGGTGGTACCGGCATGTAACGGTGTGATGTACCGTAGCAGCTAATTAAAAGTGTAGGAACTAAATCGATTTCGCGTTATTTCTCTTCCCCGGGTGCTTGGTATTATCGCTACCAAGTCTGGCCGTAGTATGGTAATTAGTTCCCGTGTTATAACGTGTTACATAGGGAAAGGTTTATTGTAATCACCCGGTATTTAAGTACAATTGGTAATAGCGGCGTAGTAGCATTTGTATGTTACGGACGCGATAAATTTTGTATGTTACATCGCATAATTGGAGCTGTCATCTTTGTAAACTACACTATTGCTAAACAATAGAGATCGAAGAAAAATCTCACACTCGCCACGCAAACAGAAATCTAAGCTAACATAAAGAAATGTAAAATCATAAATAATAATTATTTTTAATGTTAAACCGAGTAATAGGAGACGAAATGGCATTACGTTAGTTTTGATTATTCATGATACCAACTCCAACTCAAATCGAAATCCAAATCTGTTAAGGCTTCCGTGGGTACCTGTTAACGCATTCTGTCTCTGGATACTTTGATGAGCTTTTTGTTCAGCGATTTTCCTGGCGTTTCCCCTGCGCGACTGGCTGACATTGTCAAAGATTAAGCCTCCAGTGCTTTTGGCGGACTATGTTGACAATAGCAGCCACTCGTATTGGCGAACGTCAGGAAAATCGCTAAGCAAACTACCTCCAAATATCCCGAGATGTAAGCAAAAAGAAAATGCGTCAACAGATCATAATCTTCTGGCCAGTGATTTATTATTCCATGGTAAATTAAAAATACTGTTTTTATGCGTTAATTCTCTTTCAGGCGCTCTGCTCTGAATTAAAGACATATAGAGTGACTCCCGGCAAATTAAAAACACAGTTTTTATGCGTTAATTCTCTTTCAGACGCTCTGCTCTGAATTAAAGACATGTAGAGTGAGTCCCTTTCAGAATCAACGTACAGCACACAAAAACCACAGCATTCAAACTCATTGGGAAAGCACTCTGTAGACTGCCGGAGGCACGAGAGTACCACACCCCTTCCACCACAATCATGAACGTAATCGTAATCAACGCTACCGCTTTCAGTCTGATAATTATCCATTATCGTAACCACAGTACTTTGCTGCAACCCTGAAAGTGACTCTCTACGGCAGGCATATGCAGTGCGATCCATATGAAACATTTCAGAAATCATGCTTCTTTGCGAATTTATAAATCAACTTTCGTGTCTAATATAGCAGTTACTGAAATAAAATTCTTCTATAGACTGTCCGTTCTCAAGATTAAATTCAAAATTATTTGAGTCCATCTCCAATTTGCTGTTGTGTTATTGAGGACAGCAACACTACTCGAGTTCAAAAGAGAAATCTAAATATACAGAAAACTTGAAATTACATATGTTTTCAGGTCAGTGACTCACATCTGTGTTTCTATAACGCATTTTCATTAAACGTTACAAAGTAATGAGCAAAACAGAAACTCGTACCTGAAAAATTTTTATCAAATACAATCCAAATGTTGTTATTCATATTGAGAGGAAGCGATGCATAATATCTCTAAAGGCAGTAATAATATATATAGAAAGAGAGAGAGAGAGAGAGAGAGAGAGAGAGAGATAGAGACAGACAGACAGACAGAGACCGAGTGATAGTGTGCGTGTGATTACACAGTCTTTTTTATAGACAAAAGCATTCAACATAAAACTTTATTGATACATCTCTGATTTTAGCCTAGAAACGAGACGTACCTGTGAGCGCAGTTGCAGGCATTATCTTTCCCGTGCGCCACCTAGGCGTCAACCTCAAAAACATTTGACCACTGGATATTACTACTTCCCTCTCAAGTTTATTTCCAATCAAAGCCATAAAATTTATAATTTGCGTTACCACCGTAGTTGCGCGATGAAAATATCTGCATGAAAGACTAAACAAAAAGTAGAAAGACACCTGAAAAGTAAAGAACTTTTAGAGAAGTGTTTCCTAATAGCTCGACATATGCAAAAAGAGAAAAATAGTACATCACAGCGCTATCTTTTACCAACTTACTCTAGAGCTCGGACGACGTTTAATGAAAGGTGCACGTAAAAGTTTTTTTAAGACGCAGCGAATTTGTTTTTGCCAGTACATGGAGTAAGTTCAAATCGTTCAAATGGCTCTGAGCACTATGGGACTTAATTTCTGAGGTCATCAGTGCCCTAGAACTTAGAACTACTTAAAGCTAACTAACCTAAGGAATCACACACATCCATTCCCGAGCAGGATTCGAACCTGCGAACGTAGCGGTCGCGCGGTTCCAGACTGCGGCGCCTAGAACCACTCGATCACCACGGCCGGCTGGAGTAAGTCCACGAGCGTTATTTGCGTGTGAAATATGCACGCGATGGGGGGCTGAGAATGGGAGAATCAGGTTGCAGAGTACAACACATCAATGGGGGTGATACGACATCTTTTATTATATGTCGGAGACGGATTGTTAGAACTTATCTTCACTGTCAGGACAAAATACCGCTAAAAAAATACTTGCAGTTCACTCTTCGAATTGCTGACCACCAGATAATAAATACGATGAAGTAAAATCAAATTCGACTGTTGAGTATATCTTGTGTTCCGTAGGTCGTCGACTCGCTGTACTGCCTTGGGCGTTACAAAAGAAAAAAAATGGGAATTACTTTTGTTCCTAATTCGCAAGTTGCACCTTAAACGGAACCTTAAACATCTTAATACTCTTCCTTTCAATAATCCCCCCCCCCCCCCCATGAACCATGGACCTTGCCATTGGTGGGGAGGCTTGCGTGCCTCAACGATACAGATGGCCGTACCGTAGGTGCAACCACAACGGAGGGGTATCTGTTGAGAGGCCAGATAAACGTGTGGTTCCTGAAGAGGGCAGCAGCCTTTTCAGTAGTTGCAGGGGCAACAGTCTGGGTGATTGACTGATCTGGCCCTGTAACACTAATCAGAACGGCCTTGCTGTTTTGCAACTGAGAACGGCTGAAAGCAAGGGGAAACTACAGACGTAATTTTTCCCGAGGGCATGCAGCTTTACTGTATGATTAAATGATTATGGCGTCCTCTAGGGTAAAATATTCCGGAGGTAAAATAGTCCCCCATTCGGATCTCCGGGCGGGGACTACTCAAGAGGGCATCGTTATCAAGAGAAACAAAACTGGCGTTCTACGGATCGGGGCGTGGAATGTCATAATCGGTCAGGAAGGTTAGAAAATTTAATAAGGGAAATGGATAGGTTAAAGTTAGACTTAGTGGGAATTACTGAAGTTCGGTGGCAGGAGGAACAAGACTTTTGGTGACGTGAATACAGGGTTATAATTACAAAATCGAATAGGGGTAATGCAGGAGTAGGTTTAATAATGAATAAAAAAAATAGGACTGCTGGTAAGCTACTACAAACAGCGTAGTGAACGCATTGTTGTGGCCAAGATAGACT
Organism: Schistocerca piceifrons; assembly: GCF_021461385.2. Classification (NCBI taxonomy): domain Eukaryota; kingdom Metazoa; phylum Arthropoda; class Insecta; order Orthoptera; family Acrididae; genus Schistocerca; species Schistocerca piceifrons. Next base: position 799,415,231 of record NC_060140.1, read on the forward strand.
CGAAGCCCACGCCTACTACAGTAGTACAAGTTTATATGCCAACTACTTCTGCAGATGATGAAGAAATTGAGGAAATGTATGATGAGATTAAAAAAAGTAATTCAGGCAGTGAAGGGAGACGAAACTTTAATAGTTATGGGTGACTGGAATTCGACAGTACGAAAAGGAGGAGAAGGAAATATAGTAGGTGAATATGGATTGGGGGTAAGAAATGAAAGAGGAAGCCGCCTGGTAGAATTTTGCACAGAGCATAACTTAATCATAGCTAACACTTGGTTCAAGAATCATGAAAGAAGGTTGTATACATGGAAGAACCCTGGAGATTCTAAAAGGTTTCAGATAGCTTACATAATGGTAAGACAGAGATTTAGGAACCAGACTTTAAATTGTAAGACATATCCAGGGGCAGATGTGGACTCTGACCACAACCTATTGGTTATGAACTGGAGATTAAAACTGAAGAAACTGCGAAAAGGTGGGAATTTAAGGAGATGGGACCTGGATAAACTGAAAGAACCAGAGGTTGTACCGAGTTTCAGGGAGAGCATAAGGGAACAAATGTCAGGAATGGGGGAAAGATATACAGTAGATGAAGAATGGGATAGCTTTGAGGAATGAAATTGTTAAGGCAGCAGAGGATGAAGTGGGTAAAAAGACTAGGGCTATTAGAACTCTTTGAGTAACACAAGAAATATTGAACTTAATTGACGAAAGGAGAAATTATAAAAATGCAGTATATGAAGCAGGCAAAAAGGAATACAAACGTCTCAAAAATGAGATCGACAGGAAGTGCAAAATGGCTAAGCAGGGATGGCTAGAGGACAAATGTAAGGATGTAGAGGCTTATCTCACGAGGGGTAAGATAGATACTGCCTACAGGAAAATTTAAGAGACCTTTGGAGAAAAGAGAACCACTTGCATGAATATCAAGAGCTCCGATGGAAACTCAGTTCTAAGCAAACAAAGGAAATCAGAAAGGTGGAAGGAGTATATAGAGGGTCTATACAGGGGCAATGGTCTTGAGGACAATATTATGGAGATGGAAGAGGATGTAGATGAAGATGAAATAGGAGATATGATACTGCGTGAAGAGTTTGACAGAGCACTGAAAGACCTAAGTCGAAACAAGGCCCCGGGATTAGACAACATTCCATTAGAACTACTGACAGCCTTGGGAGAGCCTGGCCTAACTAAACCCTACCATCTGGTAAGTAAGATGTATGAGACAGGCGAAATTCCCTCAGACTTCTTGAAGAATGTTATAATTCCAATCCCAAAGAAAGCCGGTGCTGACAGATGTGAAAATTACCGAACCATCAGTTTAATAAGTCACAGCTGCAAAATACTAACGCGAATTCTTTACAGACGAATGAAAAAACTGGTAGAAGCCGACCTCGAGGAAGATCAGTTTGGATTCTGTAGAAACATAGGAATACATGAGGCAATACTGACCTTACGACTTGTCTTAGAAGAAAGATTAAGGAAAGGCAAACCTACGTTTCTAGCGTTTGTCGACCTAGAGAAAGCTTTTGACAATGTTGACTGGAATACTCTCTTTCAAATTCTAAAGGTGGCAGGGGTAAAATACAGGGAGCGAAAGGCTATTTACAATTTGCACAGAAACCAGTTGGCAGTTATAAAAGTCGAGGGGCATGAAAGAGAAGCAGTGGTTGGGAAGGGGGTGAGACAGCGTTGTAGCCTCTCCCCGATGCTATTCAATCTGTATATTGAGCAAGCAGTAAAGGAAACAAAAGAAAAGTTCGGAGTAGGTGTTAAAATCCATGGAGAAGAAATAAAAACTTTGAGGTTTGCCGATGACATTGTGATTCTGTCAGAGACAGCAAAGGACTTGCAAGAGCTGTTGAACGGAATGGACAGTTTCTTGAATGGAGGGTATAAGATGAACATCAACAAAAGCAAAACGAGGATAATGGAATGTAGTCGAATTAAATCGGGTGATGCTGAGGGAATTAGATTATAAATGAGACACTTAAAGTAGTAAAGGAGTTTTGCTATTTGGGGAGCACAATAACTGATGATGGTCGAAGTAGAGAGCATATAAAATGTAGACTGGCAATGGCAAGGAAAGCGTTTCTGAAGAAGAGAAATTTGTTAACATCGAATATTGCGTTATGTGTCAGGAAGACGTTTCTGAAAGTATTAGTATGGAGTGCAGCCATGTATGGAAGTGAAACATGGACGGTAAATAGTTTAGACAAGAAGAGAATAGAAGTTTTCGAACTGTGGTGCCACAGAAGAATGCTGAAGATTAGATGGGTAGATCACATAACTAATGAGGAGGTATCGAATAGAATTGGGGAGAAGTGGAGTTTGTGGCCCAACTTGACTAGAAGAAGGGATCGGTTGGTAGGACA